>NW_023628602.1:474-2162 GCF_014905685.2 Nematolebias whitei | reverse complement strand
CAACTGAAAGTTTACTGAAAAGAAATGTCATGTTTAACTTTTACAGCAAGATACTTGGTGGAGTGACGCCACTAAGTCTGGTTTTTCCATGATATCTTTCTGTCTGTTCTTAAACAATCTGAATCTCTTCCTTGACTTTTAATAACACCTTACATCACAAACCACACCTCTGCTTTGGTCCATCGACCAATCAAAAGGCTCTCAAATGAACTGGAAGTAGAGCTCTTTAAAATGTGGGCACTTCCTAGTTCAAGCAGAGTTTTTGGAATTCAGATGCAGAGAGTTTTGGAAGTCCCAGAATGCAGAACGCTGGCATTCAGGAGGCTTCTGAGTTAGAATCAAGCTGAACCAGAGACGATTTTGGGAATTATAACTTCTGTTTGGATAACCTCACACGACTCTCGAGGTCTTTAGCTGTTCTTATGGAGACGCTGAACGGTGGCTGGAAGTGGGACTTCACGCCGGAACTGATCTATCTTCAGAAAAGGTAAAAGTCGACCTTCACCAAAAGTGTACTGTTGGGACAAGCTGATTTCCAAAAGAGCGTGCTGTTCTGGTTAAAACAGACAAATTCCCTCACACATCTCTCTCAGATAAACTTCATCTTTCCATCTTTAAACTCTCCTATCTGCTAGAAAATTAATCCAGATGTTTTCAGAAATGTCTGTGGTGAAGCAACGGAAAATCATGGCCGTATGGTTTTCCTAGTTGTAAAACTGATTAATTATGTTGTTATTTTCATATTCTGCCAAATTAATGTAAATGTGTGATGTGTTAAACTTGATTCTGTTAATAAATGACCCACTGTCGTGGTGAGTCAAAGATAATTAACGTCTCACGTCCACATTTTATTAAATTCAATGCACGTATGTTATACAGTCCAGAAAAATGAAGAACCCGTTTAATGTATGAATATATCTCAAGATATGTCATACTACATCTGGTGGCCCGTGACGGTTCATAAATGGACTGTGTATTCGTGTGACAATTGAATATTCCATGTTGGCATGAAAAAATAGCAGATTGTTTGCTGTGCTGAAACGCAGCTGAAGCTGCGCGCTTGGAGAAAACGCTGCATGTTTACGCTGTGATGTTTTGAAGGAAACGCTGCATGTTTACGCTGCGATGTTTTGAAGCTGAAACGCTGCATGTTTACGCTGTGATGTTTTGAAGCTGAAATTCAGTCAATATGTCTTTTGAAAGCTGAAATTGTACATCTGTTGTGTAACATAACCTGGGTTTGAGCTGTGAAAACGTTATTCTGTTTAAACTAAGGTCCAAACGGACGGAGGTTCGGTTCTGGTTCCGGCTCGGTTCTGAGAAAGATCGAACGAGTTGTTTTAAATAGATGGAAAAACGTTTTAAGGACTGGATGAAGTCTTAGCTAAGCTCAGAGTTGATTCGTTACATTTTTTAACAGAAATGGTACATTTTGACAGTTTAAAAGGCGAAAAGTTGACGGACTTGTTCAGATAAAAAGTAACATGCTAGTTGGAAAAACGCTGCGTGATTGGTTGAAGTCAGCAGCTGTGGAATGCTTTGATTGGCTGAGAGACGTGTCAGTCGTGAGCCTCTGACGTGTCAGGTCATAAAGCCCACCCCGTGTTGCTCTGTCATTGGTGGATTCAGTCACGTGACCCGGAAATGAAAACTCGTTTTTCATAGGGAATAAAATCTGCTTTTTAAAG
>NW_023628602.1:0-374 GCF_014905685.2 Nematolebias whitei | reverse complement strand
TAACAGTGTCTGAGTTAAAATAAATAAGGTTATGCTGCCACCTCCTGGAGAGACTTGAAATCACAGGTTTTACTTCGCTTTTTAGGTTATTTTAGTGAAATTAGACGTGTTTCTCGTCTGTAAGACGATTGTGAGTTAATAAACTTCCTCAAAGCTGAATAATCACCGTTACCTTGCATTTAAAAAGTGAAAGGTATTTATGCAGAAAGGCATTTACCAAAAAAAACTTTATTCACTGGTAATTCCTTATAAAAAGGTACAAAATAAAAGTTAGAAACTTTTAAAAAAAATACAGATACAGATATTCACAGAGATAAAAAGATTACTCATTTGCTGGAGAGATAATACACGTCTAATTGCAAAATCACTAAAAA
>NW_023628601.1:0-2162 GCF_014905685.2 Nematolebias whitei | reverse complement strand
ATATATAATTTTTATTTTCTCCATATATTAAGCTAAAGAGAACACATTGTGCTTTTTTTGACAGGTTGCTGGTAAAGCTCCATAATTTAACACAAGTTTTTATTACCCATGAAAACAAATATCTGATTAATCAGCATAAATATACTGTAGTTGCTGAAAATGGATGATGGTCATCACTGCGAAGGCGGTTTTATTTTGCTGCTAATTTTTCTGCTTAGCTGTGACACAAAGTGTGCATGATGACCAAAGATACAATCTGTCTCTTCTGTTCAGGTGGAGCTCATGCACAAGCAGCTAAAGGGACCGTGCACCTGCAGCTGGAGCACCGTCATCAGCAGTACAGGAGGACAGAAGAGGCCAAATCCAGGTTTTTGACTCACGTCTCGAGCTAAACACATTCTGCATGAAGTAAAAGGAGTCTTGTTCTGCTGTGCATGACCAAAATGATCATTACTTCTGTTAACACAAACACAAACAGCCTAAAAGGAGGGACGTGAGAATGACTTTGCAGATCAGCAGCAGGTTGAAGCCACGTCTGCTCCTGCTCTGCTGTTACCCTCCACCTCACACATCAGCACAAGAAAGACCTTTTCCTGTCTGAGCCCACAGCTGATCACGCAGGAAGCAGCGATGATAAGAGATAACACAATTTACAGGAAAGTCAGAAGAGCTTAACTCACTCAGAAAGACCTGTAAAGAACACTTTGTACATCCCGTCTGTTTAACAAAAAAAAAAGACCCATTCAGGGAATCAGTCACATTAAGTGCAGAAGAATGATGCAACCTGAGTTGTTGGCATTAAATATTAATCATTTAAACCAGCCTGTGTCTCGACTTCCCGGGGATTTAAATGTCACACACAAACAAGCTCACAAAGTTGCCCACATAGAAACTAAACTGCACTTAGCCTAAATTAAATGCTAATTAACACATTTATAAATGTGTTGGCAGAAGAACGCTGCAAAACCACATTTCCAAAAAGCTGCCGCCGTGAGGAGAAAAGAAATATGAACAAGAAATCATTTACAAATGAGCTACTGAAACATTTAATGCTTAAAATATTAGTTTGTTCCCAGTACAATGTTTCGATGCTGCATGGTTTTTTTCTCCACTTTGTTGTTGCACATCTTGAAAAAGAAACAGTTTTCTAAATTTGAAAACAGTTTTTTTTTTAATTCTTGATGAATGCAGGAGTCCACAAATTTAACAGTTTGGACCCGTTTTATTTATTTATTTTAAAATGCTTTAAAAGTTTTTCATGTGACATGATCAGTTAGTGATCTTTACTATGCAGCTTTTTAATCACATGGCCAGGTTTTATCCTTTATGCTGAAATAAAACCGGACGTAATCTCCCCAAGAAAGTTGTCCGTTGTCTTCATTTTGTCATAACATTTAAAGTAGTTTTTTTTTTTTTGTCGTTTAGTAGCGACCCTTTCTACTTTTAGTTTATATTTATACCACCATATTGACCAGGACTTCATAAGAGAATGGATGAAGTTACAGTCAAAATAATTTAAAAAAAAGATTTAAATAAATATTTTTGAAAAAGACAACTTATTTCACTTTTTCATTGTCTGAGATTACCGACTGGTTGGAAAGCACTGCCACTAACTACTTCTTCTTCTTTTGTTTCATAATCCAATTTGCTTTGTGGAAAGTTTGGTTTCTAGTTTGTGTTACCATGGCGACACATCCTGAACCTGGATACCATATTTTTTTGGGACAAAGGCGCAAGCAAAATCCTTTAATTTTCTCAAAAATCGACAGTGAGCCTTATAATCCAGTGCATCTTATGTATTAATTCTGGTTGTGCTTACTGACCTCAAACCAATTTTATGTGATGCATCTGAACAATGTTGAGTTATTGTGAATGTGTTGAATAAAGTTTGACTTATCTGACTGTTCTGTTTCGCTTAATGCGTCTTATAGTCTGAAAAATACGGTAATCAGAACATCGAGATTACCTCAAACTTGCCCTGTTACAAAACTCGGTGTATCCTTTAGAATATTTTTCTTTCATTAGATTGTTTACACTTTTTCCAACTCACGCTACAATGAATACATTAAAAATAGATATACTTTTAAAGAAATGTATGTGTGTGTATATATAAATATAAACTAAATAATGAAAGAAAAATATTCTAAAGGATACACCGAGTT
>NW_023628600.1:0-2163 GCF_014905685.2 Nematolebias whitei | reverse complement strand
CCACCATTTGAGCTGCCTCCTCTTGCCACTTAGTCCTGACCCTGTCTCTCCCTTTTTCAGGAGTCCTAGGCCAACTTTTGTATATACACGTTTTCATTCACTGTATATAAATAAACACTGTTTTTTGCTTACTTGAGGCTCTTGTCGTTCTGGTTCTCGTTCCCACTGGGTAGTCCGTATCATAACAGATAATGCTCCAGCCAAACCATACCCAGAACGAAACCAGAAGCGAACAAACATCATCATCCGCTAACGTTGAGAACATGGACAATTTTGGAGAGGTTCTTAAGAAAATTATGGCTCAACAACAGAGCACCCAGGCAAACTTACTGGAACTTGGATGCATGGTTCATGCTATTAACAGACAACTTGTTTCTCCTTCTCCCACAGCCGCAGCTTCGCCGTTACCGAGTCCTACCGAATTCAGCCCTGTAAGTCCTTCCACAAATCCACAATTGTTTGTAAAACCCTCCGAACTTTTTTCTGGAGACCCTGATCAATGCAGAGGATTTTTGTTACAATGCAAACTCGCCTTTAAGGGGGCTCCTCAGTATTATTCTTCTGACATCGCTAAAATAAACTTTTTCATTAACCAACTCAAGGGAAACGCTCTAAAATGGGTTACTTCGTTTCTTCACCACCATGAACTTGAGACTGTATCTTTTGACTCTTTACTCACCGAGTTTTGTAGAATATTCGACCGTCCGCTGCAGCAATCCAACGCCGAGAAGCGTCTGCTGGGATTACGGCAGGGCCGGCGACCGGCGGCAGAACACGCTCTCGACTTCCGCATCCTCGCGGCCCAAACAGGTTGGAACGACAGGGCCTTACAAAGTACCTTTTTGAATTCACTGTCCGATTATGTTAAGGATCAGATCGCCGCTCGTGACGAGCCGTCTAGCTTCGACGCGCTAATTAACTTAGCAATATCTCTTGACGAACGCTTCCTGGAGCGCCGGAGGGAGCGGAACTACAACTCCCAGAATCCTTCCGGTTCCACAGAACAGCGGAGTGGGGCGTACAACTACAGTTTTACTCCAGAGAACTACAAATCCCAGGAGGAGTCTTCTAATTCACAGTCTGATCGGCCCGAACCAATGCAGATTGGTCATACCTGTTTGACGCCTCAAGAGAGGCAGAGACGTAGAAGTTTGGGTCTGTGTATTTATTGTGGGAAGAACGGTCACTTTGTAGCCTCCTGTCCGTTTCAGGGAAACTCCAACGCCCACCAATAAAGAGGGGGATACAGGTGGGCACTGCATCAATCTCCCCTCCTTTAAGACTTATGTTACCCACTGTAATTATTATCAATCAAGATCGTTTCACTGTCACAGCCTTGATTGATTCTGGTGCCGAACAAAATTTAATCACTCAAGATTTGGTTAAAGAGTTCTCCCTTCCAGTCAAGAGGATTGATTCAATCTCTATTGCTGGGGTTACAGGGGAATTTTTGGCCCAGGTCAATTTTAAGACAGCTGACCTTCATTTAATAACCTCAGGCAACCATCATGAGACCACTAGTTTTTTTGTATTTGAGTCACCTACCTCTCAATTAATCCTTGGGTATCCCTGGCTTAAGACTCATAATCCTCATATTAATTGGGAGTTAGGAAGGGTAGAAGGGTGGAGCGACAAGTGCTTAAGGTGCTGCCTTCGCTCAGGGATCTCAAACAAGTCCAAGCCCAAATTAGAGTCCTGTGAATCCGACATGTCCAGTGTTCCTCCAGAGTATCACGATTTAGCTCCTGTTTTTAACAAACAGAGGGCCCTATCACTACCTCCACACCGCCATTATGATTGTTCCATCGACCTCCTTCCGGGAGCCTCTCTGCCTTCTAGCCGCCTTTTTAATATTTCCAGTCCTGAGAGGGAGGCTTTGAGGTCATACATTGAGGAATCCCTCGATTCAGGGATTATTCGCCCATCAACTTCTCCTCTAGGTGCAGGTTTCTTTTTTATCTCTAAAAAGGACAAGTCTCTGCGTCCCTGCATCGATTACCGTGAACTCAACAACATCACCATTAAAAATAAATACCCCCTTCCATTAATCAATTCCATTCAAGAGCAGTTACAACCAGCCACCATCTTCACTAAACTGGACTTACGCAATGCATACAACTTGGTTCGCATCAAACAAGGAGATGAGTGGAAAACCGCATTCAA
>NW_023628599.1:162-2163 GCF_014905685.2 Nematolebias whitei | reverse complement strand
CTGTTAATTTTCTCAAAACTGTAAGTTTTGGAATTTGAAATTAAAAATTTTGTTAACTAAGTGTGTCTTTAATGAAAAATCCCTCTACAAATACAAAATAAATACATTATTAACGAACAGGACTTCAGTATTTATGTTACACAAATATTTCCATTGCATTAAAGAGACAAATTGAAGAAAATTATTTAATAAACATGAGGGTTATGAGGGGGTCCCTGAAACTTTTTCTCCCCGGTAAGGGGTCCCTGAACCCAAAAAGTTTGAGAACCCCTGTTTTAGAGGAATACCCCATGTGAGATTTTAGTTTCTTTTTTTTTTTTTTCTTTTTCATTTCTCTTACAAAATTTAACATACTTTTCATGTAATACTAATTTCTACAACTTGGATATCAATGAAATTGGAGATGAAATAGCGTCACAACTTTTCCATTGCCGTACTGGTGTAGAGCTGCTGAATCTCTCTCAATGCAGGAATTCACACATGAAAAAAGGGACATATTTTAAATGTATTACAGTCAACATTCCCAAACCTTTTAGCTTCTGACCCACACAATGACAGTGACAAATGCATGTGACCCCAAAATATTTACAGAACCATAAGTTTTAATGTTTAACTGCTTTGACTTTTTTTTTTTATCCTTTTAGAACAACCGTTTTCATTATTTGCTCCAGTCATGTTGAGAATACACCAAAGGCAACAGTTTAATGTAAATAGACATCTGGAAATTATCTAAATAGCCCCCACTTAGTGTTTCATGAACCACGCTGGAGTTATGATCCTGACTTTGGGAAGCACTGAATAAAGAAATGAGACAAATAAAGCTTCAGCATGGAAAAATGTATCAAATGGGTTTGTTTTTGTGAATATATAAAAAAAAAATGCATTGCAAATCTGATATACTGTACACATGGACATTTTAACTGTGCAAAAAGTAAAGTACTTTAAAGTAATAATACTGTGTTGTATTGAATTGCTTTTTTAATGAAGACATTAATTTTGTTATATATATAAAGATTACATTAAGAGTCTGTGTATTGAACCCAAGCAAATAATTACCCACGTCTGATTTTACACATCTGTGATAGATTTATCATCTGTTCAGGATGTACTCGACTCTCACATGACTGCTAGAGAAAGACACCAGTTACCCTTTCAGTCCTGCATGGAAGAGCGGGTAAAGGAAATACTGTACATGAATGGTTAGATGAATGATGCTTTTATATTTACTGTCAAAGGAAAATGGACTAAATATAGTTATTACTCAGTGTGCATGGAGCTGGATTACAATAAAAGCCGGTGTTCAGAAGGCCTTTCAAGCAGATTCTGTAACACAAACATAAAGAGTTCCTGACTGAACCATTATTTCAGTACTTTATGTTGTTTTGTGCAAATAGAGAAACATAACAAAGGGCTACAGTAACATCTACCAAAAGGCAGATGGATATAAGCAGTGGATATTATACAATTAGATGTCATATTGTTATTTTTAATTGGATTTTTATGTGTTGGAGGATTGTTCAACTGCAAACCAGAAACTAAAAACTAAAAATAAATTGAAATGATACAATTGTACTACAGTTTGCCCACCAGATGTCAGTACAACACTGATATATTTGATGTTTTCACCGTTCTCATCTTGTTTTGACTTACTGTATTTTTTTGTTTATTCTGCATTTTTAATGTAACAAAAATTAAACTGCCATTTTATGTCTATTATTGCAACTGAACTGGTGTGTCCATAATGGTTTTTTTTAAGTCACTGAAAAAAATGAAAGATGTGTGCAAGTACTGGTTGTACTGTTCAAATGTTGCCAAAAGCCAGTAAACAAAACCTCAACAATCATGACACAGTTTGTTTTTAAATTAATTTACAACTTACTGATTATACAATATATTGTAACAACTATGGAGTGGAAAATGCTCGTAGAAGTAATTTTACATGTCTTGGACATAATCACAATTGCATAGCACAACACCCCCCCCCCCCCCCCCCCCCCCCCC
>NW_023628598.1:159-2163 GCF_014905685.2 Nematolebias whitei | reverse complement strand
CCCCCCCATCAACAGTCCCACCCCCCCACCCCCACGGCACAGGCCCCAAAGCCCACCAACGCACCGAAAGCCCCAAGGCCAGGGCCGGGCGCCGGTGCACCCGCCGGACCAAAACCCCGGCAACATACCCGTCAAGGCACGAGACCCACGGACCAAGCCGGGAACCCCGCCCAGGAGCGATACCACCCCAGAACCCGTGCCCGCGTCCACCCCAAACCCACCCAGGGACAGCCAGGTCACCAGGCCAGTAACCCATGTCCGCCGGTACAGACCTCCCAGAAGCCCGCATGCAGCCAGCACAGGCCATCACCCAGAACCACCAGAGCCACCTCCCCAGTCGGGCGCCACTGTTCCAGGCCCATGACCCCCCCCCCCCCACGTCCCAGCCCCGACACCCCACCCACACCGACCACCATGCCCCACAGGACAGAATCAAAGGGGACCGCCCACCTCCACTACGTGTTGGAGCTGATTATAGAAGTCCAGAGAGAATAGTCCGATGTGGGGGTACAGGCTGTCTCAAGACTGATGTAATCCAACAGAAGGTCTTTATACTGTTTAATACTGTGTATTTTTATTTTTCCAATTCATGAGTATAGTTTATTTGCTATACATAAGGCAGTGAGAATAATATGAATTGATTTTGTCTCCAAGGTGACATCATCTAAGTGGCCCAATAAGCAAACTGACGGAGAGAGTGGAATATTACATCTCAGACACTTTGATAAGTCTTCACATATCCGGCACCAAAACCTCTGAACAGGTGGACAGAACCAAAATGCGTGGATGTAATTGTCAGGAGTATTGTCTGTACACTGTGAGCAAATATTAGATGATGCGAAACCCATCTTGAACATCCGTTGACCTGTATAGTGTACTCTATGAAGGATTTTGTATTGTATTAGTTGTAAATTTGAGTTTTTAATCATCTTAAAAGTTCTCAGAGATCTGCGACCAAAAGTTTTGGTCAAAATTAACTGACAAGTCTGTCTCCCATTTTACAATGGGAAGAGATATAGCTTCATCTATTTTACTGAGTTTCTGATAAACCTTAGATAGTAATTTGGGAGGGTTAAGATTAAGGAATTCTAATACACTTGTTGACATTTCAATCCTAGTGTTATTAAGGTTAAATTTATTTTTGGTTATAGATTTAATTTGTTGATATTCTAAAAATTTATTCTTATCAATCCCATATTGTGTAATTAATCTGTTAAATGGGATGTAGTCCACTTCTTCATATATATGTGTTAGGAGTGCGCGGGGAACCCAGATGATATGAGACCCAGAACGAGACAGACACAGTGGAAATACAAAAGAACAGTGTTTATTATGTACAGTGAATTTAAAGTGTCCACAAGCTGCTTCTCAGAGGCTCCTGGAAAGAGGGACGACAGGTTAATAGTTGTCCAACGGGGAAGGCCAGAGTGGTTTGTTTACTGAGCGTTTGTCCTTACAGTCCAAAGCCCGAGGAGGTGAGCTGGTCCTTCAGTCCAGGGAGAGCGAGCAGCAGAGGGAAATGCAACAAGGGTCCAAAGGGAAACGAGGAAGGCTGGCAACTGGAGGCAAAGAGGCACGAGAGATACCTGACAGGCTGAGGGATCCAGGTTAGGTCACGAGGGAATCCAAAAAGCACGAGGAACCAGGAAACTGGAAAAAAGAGCAAAGGTGAACAAATTCTTTTCACCAAGACATTTGCCTCACAACAGTACTATACCATAAGAGGCGATATGCTCCAGCGATGAGTCACACCGGACTGCAGCCTTAAGTAGATGGAGAGGCTCATCAGGCTGATGGCCGCCAGGTGTTGGTAATCAGCGGCCATCAGCAAGGCAGGCTGCAGGCAGTGGGACCCTTACAGTACCCCCCCCCCTCAAGAATCGCCTCCTGGCGACCTGAGGCGCTTCTCGGGGTGGTCTCTGTAGAACCTGGAAATGAGGCTGGGATCAAGTATGAAAGACCTGGGGATCCATGACCTCTCCTCAGGACCGTACCCCTCCCAAT
>NW_023628597.1:0-2163 GCF_014905685.2 Nematolebias whitei | reverse complement strand
TGAAAACAAACTTAAAACCATCATCTTCTTCCATTCCGGTCTCATTTCTGTTACCAAAATAAGCTTGGAAGATTCTTTTGTAATAAACTTTTGGATGTTCATTTTTACCCTGCGTGACCTTGTCTGCAGCTGGAAAACCAGCAGGTCCCGTGCAGGGGTCGTACTCTCTGATCAAAGCTTCACACAGAAGGTTGTAATCCCTCTTCGTTGCATCAGGTAGACGCTCGATGAAGGTGAACACCTCTCTGTCTGAAGTGAGCCGTATCAGACTGATCTTATCCTCTGCCGTAGCATTAGGATAAGACCTCAATCTGAACTCCAGATCTTTGAAATACGCTTTTGTTCCTGCTGACCCCATAGGCCCGGGAACAAAGCGTTGTACATATTTTGAGATTTTCTGCAAATCATCCATTGAAGGAGACTGTATCACCGGTCTAACTTGTGTGACTGGTGGTGCAGACTGGTCAAGGCCTGCCCCTACTGCCCATGGTGGGGGTGGGGGTGGCTGATAAGGGTTGGTAGGAGGAGGTGCATATTGGTGCAGGTCTGTCCCCACCCTCCGAGATGGGGGTGGAGGTGACTGCCTGGCGTCAGGAGGAAGAGGTGCATACCGGTGCAGGTCTAACCCCACCGCCCGAGATGGGGGTGGAGGTGACTGCCTGGTGTCAGGAGGAAGAGGTGCATACCGGTGCAGGTCTAACCCCACCGCCCGAGATGGGGGTGGAGGTGACTGCCTGGTGTCAGGAGGAAGAGGTGCAAGTGGGTGCAGACCCGTCCTTATCCCCCGGGTTGGGGGTGTTGAAACGGGGCTAAGGGGAGGAGGTGCAACAGCATCTGTCTGGGGCGGTTGTAGCTGACCCCGTTCGATTCTCGGATCAGCTTGCTCCATTACAGAAATCCATTCTGTAGCTATAGCTAAATTCTCCTCACAAGCTGCCAGACGCTCATTTGTTGACTGATTTTTACCTTGTAAAGTCAGCCAACTCCGGGTTATTAACCCCTTGTCTGCCTTGCAATCGGCCAGCTCCCTTAAAGCGGTTTGCAACTGTGCTTGTAACATATCGTTATCTGCACACGCGTCTTGGTACGCTCGTTCCTTATCCGCAATCTTCTCCTCATATGATCGAGCCTGTTCTGACAGCTCTTTCTTTGAGAGGTCCTTATCAGTTTGAATCTTTTGTTTCAGCAACTCAGATTCATTTATCAATTTGGCACACTCCTCTTCATGTGATTGAGCCTGTTCTGACAGCTCTTTCCTTGAGAGGTCTTTATCAGCCTCAATTTGTTGCTTCAGCAACTCAGATTCAATCATCAATTCGTCACACCTCTCTTTTTCAGACGTATATCCGTTGAACAGCACGACCTTTTCTCCCACCATACGGTCTAATTCCGCCTTCAGAAGCAGAGAGATTTTTGCTAACCGTACGCGGCTTGATTTTGTGTCCTCCTTCACTGTAGCTGCTGTTGATAAACTCTGCAGCTCCTCACGTCTTTGATCGTCATCAAGGTCTTGCAATTCCTCCAAATTTTTGCCAATAATTGAATTTGTTAAAATGTGTAAGGCTGTCTGGACCGCATCCTCGGATTGTAAGGGGTCAGTGTTTACCTCTTCGTCCGCCATTATCTGCTATTTAGAAATTAAATAGTAGATGTAAATGTTTAGGTGGTAACAGAAAATCAGAAAAATCTCTTTTTCTTGATAAGTTTACTCTTATGTAGTGATTTATCAATTAAACGTGCGTTATCTTCTAGCAAAATGAGTAAACTATTCAACTCTGTGAATATCTGTAACTGTATCTTATTTAAAGTTTCTAAATTTTTATTATATACCTGTTTCTCAAGGATTTATCAGTGAATAAAAATTTGATTGGTAAATGCTCTCTGCATAAATACCCTTTTAAACTTTTAAAATGCAAGATAACAGAGTCTATTCAGCTTTGAGGAAGTTTGTTAACTCAAAAATTGCCTTACAGAAAAATAAAACGTTTAATTTCACTCTTTACCTAAAAACGAAGTGAAACCTGTGATCCCACGTCTTCTCCACAAGATGTCAGTAGAACCTCAACAACTTTAACTCAGACACTGTTTGTGTTGTCCACTAGGGGTGCTATAACTCCCTGTGGCGTCCGGTCGTTAGCTTGTTAGCTAAAATTAGCATCGGCT
>NW_023628596.1:0-2164 GCF_014905685.2 Nematolebias whitei | reverse complement strand
CCTATTAGGATTGCAGCTATCTCAGCGTACTGAGAAGACTGAGAGCCCAATTTATAGCCAAATGTGACCTGTTCCAGGTCTTGGAGGAGAACTCCTCCAACACCTGCTTTGCAGACCTTCTCGTGGTGGAATGAACATCCATCCACGTACAATGTTGCCATATCTTTGCAGATATTGCTATCAAAGAAGTGGTGACTTGGGTCCTCAGCAGCTGAGGGTTTACTCACAACCGGCTGTTGGGTGGCTGGTACATCCTGTGTACATTCCTGGCAGATTGCCAAATCAGTGCCCAAGTGTGACTTCTTGTTTTGACCGTAGCGGATGTCTAGGTTAAAACTTTGAAGTGCCATAAGCCATGTTGCAACGCGTGAGTTTGTCACCACACCATCTCTGATGCGTTGGCTGTTCAGAAACGTTACTGGCTGGTGTTGTGTCTCAACAATGATCCTCTGTCCACCAATATAGCAGGAGAAATGTTTCACTGCCCACACAGTGGTCAATAGAGCCTTCTCACATTCTGAATACCGTAATTCAGGGCCTACCATTGTTTTGCTGGCGTAGGCCACAACACGCTTGTCTTTGTCGTGTATTTGGTACAGACCTGCACTCATGCAGTGAGGTGAGAAGCCCACTTCCAAGTAGAACTCTTTGTTGTAGTCTGGGTAGACTAGACATGGGGCTAACTTGAGCCTGTCTTTAAGAGCGTTCATTGCCTGCTGCTGTGTATCAGTCCAGACAAAAGGAACGTCTTTCTTTAAGAGTTCAGTCAGTGGTTTTGCGAGATCCGCATAATGCTCTATGAACTGGCGAGAGTAATTACACACTCCCAAGAAACTCTGTAGTTCCTTGAGATTGGTTGGGACTTTGAGGTTGTCTAGGCCTTGGGTGCGAGTCAACTGTGGTCGTATTCCGATTTTTTTTTTTTTTTTTTTTTTTTTTTTCACCCTGGTTCTGCACCACTGGCATTTCGACAGTGAGATTTTAGCACCAGCAGTCGTTAGCTGATTTAGGACGTGGTCGATCTCAGCCAAATGAGAGTCCAGTGTTGGCTGCCTCAAAAGGATGTCGTCCACGTAGATCAGTGTCCCACGCTCGTGGGCGTCTGGACATGCTTTGTTCAAAAAGATGTTGAACTCTGCAGGTGAGTTAGCGTAGCCAAAGGGACACCTGGTAAAGGTGTATTGTCGGCTGCCAAAAGTGAAAGCTAGTTTGTGTTGGTCCTCGGCGCGCACAGGGATGGTCCAAAAACCAGAGGCGACGTCGAGGGTCGAGAAGTACTTACCATCGGTGACCTTTGGCAGTTCCTGATGGAGCTGAGTCATTGGCCACCTGGATAAAGGTACTTGTTTATTTAGCTTCCTGTAGTCTATGGTAAGTCTCCACTTACCATTTGGTTTTAAAACTGGCCATAGAGGCGCAGAGTAGGTGCTATTACATTGTCTGATTATACCTTTGACCAAAAGGTCATCAATGATCTCCTGGACAGGCTTGTACGCTGCCAGAGGGATCTTGTATTGTCTGACAAATGTTGGCGGTGCGTTGGGTGGGGTTGGGATTCTCACTGCGTGGAGTGAGGTCAACCCACAATCTGTTGAATCAGTTGCAAATGACTTTTCATATTTTAAAAGAACTTGGCCTAGTTTGTCTCTTTCTTCATCAGATGTCAGAGCGTCGGCTTGTGCGACCACCTGATCAATCTGTGATGAGACTGATAAGGGTTCTTGCTCCTTGGGGAGCTCCAACGAATCCCTTTCTGAGTCGTCGGGCCTGTCTATGGGTAAAACACCATAGGTTTGAGGTCCTTGGTCGACGTCATTGGTTGAGAAAAGAGCTATGGCCTGTGTTGGTTCCGTGAACCATACTGGCCCAGCTTCTTGACTCGGTACCAGGTTATCTGGGAGTCCTCCCAGAAATGGAATGCCTAGTTCAAAATCATGAAAGTCGGTTGAAATCAACCATCCTAGCATAGTCTTTTTTGGGATCAGCACCTCATCCATGCCAGTGTTACACACAGCAATAGATGTGGTCCTGGAGTCAAGACTCACCTGGTTCGTGGCTTCCACGGACAGTCCCAAGTTGAAAAATGCAGGAGAGGGTTGAAAATATGCTTGTTTATGGCTAATAGCTTGTCCAGCTATTATGTGGATTCGCACCATTAGGTTAA
>NW_023628595.1:0-2164 GCF_014905685.2 Nematolebias whitei | reverse complement strand
AACTCTACTGGATGCTCGTGATCTCCGGGCCCTTAAACGTCACTGCATCTCAAACAGGAATGCCACTGTCAAGGAAATAATAGAATGGGCTCAGGAATACTTCCAGAAAGCATTGTCAGTGAACACAATCCACCGTGCCATCTGCCGTTGCCAGCTGAAACTCTACAGTGCAAAGAGGAAGCCATTTCTAAGCAAGCTCCACAAGCTCAGACGTTTGCACTGGGCCAGGGGTCATTTAAAATGGAGTGTGGCAAAATGGAAGACTGTTCTGTGGTCAGATGAGTCACGATTTGAAGTTCTTTATGGAACACTGGGACGCCATGTCATCCGGACCAGAGTGGACAAGGATAGCCCAAGTTGTTATCAACGCTCAGTTCAGAAGCCTGCATCACTGATGGTATGGGGTTGCATGAGCGCTTGTGGCATGGGCAGCTTGCATGTCTGGAAAGGCACCATTAATGCAGAGAACTATGTTCAGGTTCTAGAACAACATGTGCTCCCATCTAGACGTCATCTCTTTCAGGGAAGACCCTGCATTTTTCAACACCATAATGCCAGACCACATTCTGCAGCAATCACAACATCATGGCTACGTAGGAGAAGGATCCGGGTACTGAAATGGCCAGCCTGCAGTCCAGATCTTTCACCTATAGAGAACATTTGGAGCATCATAAAGAGGAAGGTGCCACAAAGAAGGCCCAAGACGATTGAACAGTTAGAGGCCTGTATTAGACATGAATGGGAGAGCATTCCTATTTCTAAACTGGAGAAACTGGTCTCCTCTGTCCCCAGACGTCTGTTGAGTGTTGGAAGAAGAAGGGGGGATGCCACACAGTGGGAAAAATGGACTTGTCCCAACTTTTTGGGGATTTGTTGACGCCATGAAATTTGGAAACAACAGATTTTTCCCTTAAAATGAAACATTCTCTCAGTTTAAACTTTTGATCTGTGATTTGTGTTCTACTCTGAATAAAATATTAGATGTTGGCACCTCCACATCATTGCATTCAGTTTTTATTCACTATTTGTTTAGTGTCCCAACTTTTTTGGAATCCAGTTTGTATTTAAATTTGCAGCATTAAATATATAAATATAATACAAATTAACAAACAGTCATAAGAGACCTGGATCCGTCAAAATAAAACAGGAAGTGCAGCTGCAAGAAACCAAATATTTTCTCTAATTAAACCCACGGACCACGGCACAGTGAAAAGAGAAAATTAAATTTGATCCGTTATAACAATTTTAACAATCTTTTTAATATAAGCATTTTTTGAGGTTTTGCATGATGTTTTGTTTTAGCTGATCTGTTTCTGTGGTGATTTAATATTTATAATGTTTAGCCTTTGATCCTTTTCCTCCTGAACCCAGCAGGACGTTTTATTTCAGCTAAACTCTGAGGTGACTCGATGCTCCCTCCCGCTGCGTGCGTCCATTTCTGCCTTTTCAGGTTGTGCTCCCTGAAGAGGAGACCTTTATCTATTATGAAGGAGCAGGCGGCGCTCCGGCAGACGGGCTGAGCCGGAGATAAGGAGGCAGAGATATGAAAAGCTCGTTTCGTGGTGTTTTTCCTGCAGGTCTGGCTCTGATGAGCTTCTGCCGCAGGACTCTGAACGGCACCATTTGTTTCTGCTGCTAAAACAGCTAAAGAGCAAATATAAACAAGGAGCCAATAAAAGAAGTCCAGAGTTTAAGAGCTGACGTTTGACTTCCTGTGGACCGCTTCAGGGCGTCAATCATCATAATTATTATACTTATCTTAATTTAACGAGCGTCACTGAGCAAGTTCAGCACAGGCTGTAGCACTCGGGGTATGTGTTGGGCATGACTCTCAGCTACTACCACTCCAAGTGTCAGTTCAGTAAATTGACCGAGTTGGAGCCATTTTTGATTTGGCTAAAGTGGATTACCTGTGGCGGCCATCTTGAATAAAACTGACTCAATCAGATGTTCATCCAATGATTACTTTCTGAAAGTCTCATTAAAATTCATCCAGTGGTTCAGTAAATGGGGCGACAGGTGAGCGTTGACTGGTCCAGTGAGTGCTGTCAATCAAACTGGACATCCAAGATGATTACAGAAAGTCTAAACGAGTCGAGTCAGACTTTGGTTTTAATTGTTGAACTGATTAAAACCAAAGTTTCTCTAAGAAGCACTTTCAGAT
>NW_023628594.1:0-2164 GCF_014905685.2 Nematolebias whitei | reverse complement strand
ATTATTTTTTCCCGTGATTATCTCTTGGAAATAACGGAGGCTTATTGTTCCTCAGTTCTTTATTCCATTATATACTTTTCAATATAAATTGAATCTCGTTCAATAATCTGACATCTGACTAATAAACATGTTGCAGCTACTACAGTAACCACATTGATGATTAGTCACGTATACATGTGAACAGCTAGTTCTGGCTGTCACCACCAACTGGTTAATCCACTATGAGAAGGTGCTATTTAAAAGACGGAGTTTGTTGCAGCTCCTCAGACAGAAGAAGCCTTTTGGATAAAAGATGAGACATTTCAACAAAGAAGAATCCGTCCAGAGAACCTGACTCAACCTTGTTAGACACATTGATTATGTTTTTTCTGGACAAACTCTGAATATTCAGCTCTAAACTGACACAAAGTTCCACCCTAAAGGGTCCAGGTGACCATAAAAGTACAACCTGAACCATTTTAGGGGCCTAAATATCCAATCTGGACTAAATTTATCCCACTCTAAGAATGAAAGTAAGGAAGAAAAAAAAAGAGTAAACTTGAAAATGTCTGATGTTGACCCCCCCCCCCCCACACACACACACACACTCACCCAATTCCCTCTGCTTTTATTTACCTGTCCAACATCTTGGTGGTGGCTCGCTCCAGCTTTTCCAGGATCTGCAGCAGCTGAGCGTCGTCATCACACAGGCCTCCCCAGCCCAGAACCCGAGCCAGGTCGTTCCCGGTGCCGAGAGGCAGCACGCCGAGCTGACACTGTGGAGACGAAGGGAAAGATGATTAAATAAAACCCATTATCTGTTTATAATTCAACCTTCAAACTAACATTTAAGATCGATAAATACAATACTATGAAGCTATTTTAGCCTACCAGTATTTGATCCTCCTTTCTTTCTGAATTGTTTCAAGGCATATATATTATGATGGAAATGTATACGTTCTCATTTAAAATCTGGTACGATAAAATCCTGGCAAGCAAAAGTGCACACTAAACGTGCTGGTATGTAACATAGTGACAGCTGTGGTGTTAGTACAACAGGATTGACTGATTCCTCAGCAGCATCAATACGCTCCATCGAGCTTCCCTCCTCCTCCTCCTCCATTCTGCCGCTCTCACCTGTTTATGGAGTTTGAGCTTATCGAGCTCTGAGAGTACCCAGCCCACGCTGCCATCTCCCCCGCATACCAGAATACGAAACGTCACAAACTTCTGGAAGAGGCGAAGGCTGCAGGTGGAGAGAGTGGGATAACAAGAGAGGCAGAGTGAGAAAAACAAAAAGGCAAGAAGCAAAGAAAACGTTTAGAAAGTCATCGCCTGTCAGGGAAGGCAGCGGTGGATGTTATAATTTTTAGAATGAAGTACCCGAGCTCTGGTCCTCCGTTCATCAAGTCAAAGACCTGAGCCGGGTTGAGGAGCTGCTTGAACTTGCGCAGAAACTTGACCCCCTGGTTATCGCCGCTTTTTGAGTTGACAAGGACAAGAAGAGGGCTGGAGCATGATGCAGAGGTGGCCTTCCAGAAGCCTGAAACCAATCAAAGCTTTTTAACATATATAAAAAAAAAAAACATCTGTAAAACACCAGCAGCTTCAGATTACAGTTTAAATCTCTGTTAAAAAGGATTACCAGTACTTGATGGAGTCTGGATGTTAACAGAAGTGGTCTCAAAATGGTCTAAATCTGATTATTGGGGTTCTAACAAGAGATTTTTATTTTATTTTAAGTCCTGTACTTTTACATGTGAACTTTTTATTTATTTTTTTTTTTGGGGGGGAGGGGGGCATTTGGGGGGGGGGCACAGTGAACTAATTCACACAAAGACTTAGGAATGGTTTTCACGCCTATGTCCTTCACAGACCACCGAGCTTCCACAGCCCTCTGTGTGGAGCAGAGAGCTGCTATCTAGGGTGCCCAAGGGAGCAGATGATGGGGGTTAAGGGCCTTGCTCAAGGGCTCAGAGTGGGGCAAATGAGGGTGGAGGCAGGTGTGGGTGTTTCACTTTTCCCTCCTACGTTTTGATGTTGTTTTCTTGCTTCTTTGAGGCAGCGCAGAGTGACTAGTCCTGATGGGTGGAGGCAGCAGATTTAACCACCACTAGGCACAGAGGTGGAGAAAGGCAGTGGCCAGTAGTGGCTTTGGCCATCTTAGATTATTCGACACCCCCCC
>NW_023628593.1:0-2164 GCF_014905685.2 Nematolebias whitei | reverse complement strand
CCGGGTCATTTTAGAGCTTTCTGATTGGTGGATGGACCAGATCAGAGGTGTGGTTTGTGATGTAAGGTGTTATCAAAGTCAAGGGCAGAGAATGAGATTGTTTAAAACAGACAGAAAGATTATTGGAGAAAACCAGACTTCGTGGAGTCAAACTCTCCTGTATCTTCTGTGAAAGTTAAACATGACATTTCTTCTCGGTAAACATTTTAGTTGACCGAAACTCGACCTTTAACATACTTACAAATTTGCTCATTGAAGACAGAAAAATCAAGAAATGCATATTACCCTGATTTCTTCTTTGAATGAGGAATAAAAATCATTACTTACTGTTTATGTAAATAAAATGAGTAGTTCTCTTCAACCTGTAAACATTGAGTGAACTAACACAATTTGATTATCAAACATTTGTAAAATAGTAATGATTATAGAGGATTGTCTTTTCTACTTGATTAATTCAAGAAAGAGAGTCTCCAGATGGCTCAAACTGTATTTCTGGATGCAGATCAATGAAATAACAGTCTCTGTCCATCTGGTCAGTTTTGACATAGGCCTAGTCCACTACACCTGGATCCTATCGACATGGGACTGGGAAATTTACCACTTACCGGATTCAGAAAGCATGGTAAGGGGATGCTCCACAAAATTGATCCTAACTAAAACAAAGATTTACAAAATTTTAGCAGTGGTGTATGAATTGACAAACAGAAAAAATTATTATATCAAAAACCTGGTTGCTCAGAGTTGTAGAAGGGTCTTCTTTGTAGTGAGGGACAATCTGTTGAGGCAGGTGGGGAGAGTAGGTAAGCTGTGTGGATATTTGTGTTCCTGAGGAAAACCGGGCGCGGCCGGCTGGACTGAGAGAAGTCCGACGCCGGGCAGAGAGGAAACCAGGCGCCTGTTTCAACCCCATCCTCCCACCTCACTCAGAGAAGGTTAACAACTAAAAAAGAGTTAAGAAGTGAGAATCATTCATCATGTAATCTCTGTGTAATCCAGTGTAATCAATTGTGCTATACCGCTGTTCCCCTGCAAAAATTGTTGATTAAAAGCAAAGCAAAACGTAAAATTCTGGATTCTTATTTCAAACACACCCTCTTGTTCTTGGAAGTGGAAAAACTTGGTTCAATGAAACAACAGATGTATGTGGGAGGTTTTAAACGGTTTTCTTAGCTTTTTGATTATAAAACAACACCCTGGAGTCTTATTTTTCCTAGGCTCTAAAGATTGCCAGATCGGTTAACAATTGCAATGCTAAATCAGGAGATGAGCTACCGTTAACTTGCGCTCCCTCGTCTGCCAAACGTCCCCACTCCAGTTGCTAGGTAGGGCGAGGCACGAGGTGAAAAGAGGGGTTTGGTGCAAGGAAGAAGGTAGTTAACAGTCTGGGTGAATCATCTCAACACAGCCTAAATCTAAAACTGTCCTTAGAAGCAGCTGCAGGTAAGACCCAGGCCATAGGATAAGTTTTGAGACCCGTTGGAGGAGAGGCTGCGGTGAAGGCGTGGTACGTGCCCTGTGCCTACCTCGCTCAGGTAGCAAGACAGTTTAGAAAATAAACATATCAGTTTCTCTGATACTCCCTCAACATATGGAATGACCACTGGTCTGGGTCTGGGTTCCTCCTTTTCACCTGTTGGCTGACTGGAGTCCTATTTGGGTTTTTTTCTCTGCTTTTAGGAAGGCCCAGTTAGGATATCCACATTGCTCTAGAGCCTGTCTTGTATGAGATTTCTCCTTCTGCCTGGCTCCTGAGCTAGTGGGGATGCGGTCTGCTCTGTGATACAGAGTCCTGATGACTCCTAACTTGTGCTCCAAAGGGTGATGGGAGTCAAACTGCAAATACTGGTCTGTGTGGGTGGGTTTGCGGTACACCTCAGTTTGCAAATGTCCTCTAACAGAGACTGAGACCTCACAGTCCAAGAAAGCCAACTTGCCATTTTTTCATCTTCTCGTGTGAACTTGATGTATTTATCCACAGAGTTGATGTGGTCAGTAAAATGTTGGACTTCCTGAGATTTAATATTAACCCAGGTGTCGTCAACATACCTGAACCAATGACTTGGTGGTGTCCCTGAAAAGGACGTCAAGGCTCTCTTTTCTACCTCCTCCATGTACAGGTTGGCAACAATAGGAGAAACTGGAGACCCCATAGCACACCCATGTT
>NW_023628592.1:956-2165 GCF_014905685.2 Nematolebias whitei | reverse complement strand
ACCACTGGCACTTTGACAGTGAGATTTTAGCACCAGCAGTTGTTAGCTGATTTAGGACGTGGTCGATCTCAGCCAAATGGGAGTCCAGTGTTGGCTGCCTCAAAAGGATGTCGTCCACGTAGATCAGTGTCCCACGCTCGTGGGCGTCTGGACATGCTTTGTTCAAAAAGATGTTGAACTCTGCAGGTGAGTTAGCGTAGCCAAAGGGACACCTGGTAAAGGTGTATTGTCGGCTGCCAAAAGTGAAAGCTAGTTTGTGTTGATCCTCGGCGCGCACAGGGATGGTCCAAAAACCAGAGGCGACGTCGAGGGTCGAGAAGTACTTACCATCGGTGACCTTTGGCAGTTCCTGATGGAGCTGAGTCATTGGCCACCTGGATAAGGGTACTTGTTTATTTAGCTTCCTGTAATCTATGGTAAGTCTCCACTTACCATTTGGTTTTAAAACTGGCCATAGAGGCGCAGAGTAGGTGCTATTACATTGTCTGATTATACCTTTGACCAAAAGGTCATCAATGATCTCCTAGACAGGCTTGTACGCTGCCAGAGGGATCTTGTATTGTCTGACAAATGTTGGCGGTGCGTTGGGTGGGGTTGGGATTCTCACTGCGTGGAGTGAGGTCAACCCACAATCTGTTGAATCAGTTGCAAATGACTTTTCATATTTTAAAAGAACTTGGCGTAGTTTGTCTCTTTCTTCATCAGATGTCAGAGCGTCGGCTTGTGCGACCACCTGATCAATCTGTGATGAGACTGATAAGGGTTCTTGCTCCTTAGGGAGCTCCAACGAATCCCTTTCTGAGTAGTCGGACCTGTCTATGGGTAAAACACCATAGGTTTGAGGTCCTTGGTCGACGTCATTGGTTGAGAAAAGAGCTATGGCCTGTGTTGGTTCCGTGAACCATACTGGCCCAGCTTCTTGACTCGGTACCAGGTTATCTGGGAGTCCTCCCAGAAATGGAATGCCTAGTTCAAAATCATGAAAGTCGGTTGAAATCAACCATCCTAGCATAGTCTTTTTTGGGATCAGCACCTCATCCATGCCAGTGTTACACACAGCAATAGATCTGGTCCTGGAGTCAAGACTCACCTGGTTCGTGGCTTCCACGGACAGTCCCAAGTTGAAAAATGCAGGAGAGGGTTGAAAATATGCCTGTTTATGGCTAATAGCTTGTCCAGCTATTATGTGGATTCGCACCATTAGGTTAA
>NW_023628592.1:477-856 GCF_014905685.2 Nematolebias whitei | reverse complement strand
TCATGAAAGTCAGTTGAAATCAACCATCCTAGCATAGTCTTTTTTGGGATCAGCACCTCATCCATGCCAGTGTTACACACAGCAATAGATGTGGTCCTGGAGTCAAGACTCACCTGGTTCGTGGCTTCCACGGACAGTCCCAAGTTGAAAAATGCAGGAGAGGGTTGAAAATATGCCTGTTTATGGCTAATAGCTTGTCCAGCTATTATGTGGATTCGCACCATTAGGTTAATCACCTGTGGTGGTACTGTGGTGTCTTGGTTGCTAGCAACCTGGCAGGCCTCTGGAATGGTCTGCCCAGCCTTAAGGCTCACTGTGTCTAGCACAGGAGTATCCTTTGTGGCTGGTTTGAGGGACCACAGCACCTTGTTGATGGTGT
>NW_023628592.1:0-377 GCF_014905685.2 Nematolebias whitei | reverse complement strand
ACCAAGGTTTCGTAGAAAGCTCGGTTAATTGCTGATTTATCTGTCCACAGAGACAGTACAGCATCGTTGGTGTGGGACCCTTGGATCTCTACACCCTTAACTACCAGTGGTAGGTAGTGTTTGGTGGACTCTGACTGTTCCAGCTCACAGAGGAGGCTGTCTTGTTGAGTCAGAGTTTGGACCACTTGGGTTTCTTTGGTTTCACATGGTGTCAGAGGAGTACTCACCGGGCTCGTGTCCTCGGCTGAGGAGTCCTTTGTGCCTTCCGCGGTACCTGCTGTTGGGCAGTCTGTGTCACACTCCGGAGGCGTATCTATTGGCAGTGGTTTGCTCACTGTTGTCCACATTGTTTGATCACCATAATCTATAATCGCGTT
>NW_023628591.1:0-2165 GCF_014905685.2 Nematolebias whitei | reverse complement strand
CAGCCCAGCAGCTGCTGAATGTTCACTCAACGTATCGTGGATTTTAGGGCAACATAAGAAAAACATTTAGTGACGTCACAGTCCTGAAGGAGTGCTTAAATGCTGTTGCTGAGTCATTTGATGGAAAACAAAAAGACGAGACGTGTGGAAAAAATCAAACAAATCCCGATGTCAGCTTCAACAGCAAGAAGAAAATCAGAAATATTAGCAGATGAGCTGACACAGCTGCAGCTGTTCAGAGTCATTGATGATTACAGATGTTACTGATGATGCTCAGCTACATGAGAACGGCTCTGATTCCATTCTAACCTAGATTTAATTTACTGGCAGGACAATCCCGTGTCCATTTCTCTCATTAAGAAAAGTAAAATAAAGAATAAACAAAAGAAAAAAGGTGTTAAATGCTCTGTTTTCAGTTTTTTTCCTAAAAGAGACATTTTTATTTATTGTTTTCTGAAGTGTTTTACTAGAAAACGTACATTTTTACAGGTTGGTGCCTCTTTAAGCAAAAAAAAAAAAAAAGGAGAAAAATCTTTACTTGCTCTGTTTACACTTTCTTATACTAAAAGAGCCACTTTTTAATTATTTTCTGTTTTCTAAAGATGTTAACTTTATTACTTTAAGTGTAAGCTTTCAATTCTTTAGGCTTGGACCTCTTCAACTTAAGAGAAAAGGTCTTATTAGGCTCTGTTTGCACATTTAAGATGTATTTTATTCTGAGCTTTCAGTTTAATCTGAAATAAAAGGCCCTAAATTTATTTCAATTCAATTCAGTTTATTTATATAGCGCCAACTCACAACAGAAGTCGTCTCAGGGCACTATTTGTCTGGGACTACTTTTAAATATGGTAAAAGAGCTAGTTGTTTTCTACAGTGCAGTTTGTTAACAGTGAAAATGTGAATACGGGGAGGCAAGACCATAAAAGACAAACGTTGGACTTTCGTTCGGACCTTTCACTAGGAAGAAATTTTATTAACTGGACCTCAGTGAGTTTTAATTGAACACCCCCAGTGCAGAGAATTGTATTTTCTAGTTGAAATTGAACGCATCGTGATGTCGTAACAACAAGCTGTGAAGAAGAGCAAGCTTGTTTTCAACAAGTCTGAATCACGGACAGCTTCACTGCAGGATCCAGACGGTTCCTAACACAGTTCAGCTCCACACTTCACTTTAAGGGGCCGTTTACACGGCGCGTATTTTGAGTGAATCTGCTCCTTTCTCTCTGCGGTTCTGCTGCTCATTTACACAAGACCAGTGCCCCCCCAAATCTGGAGGTTTCTGAACCCACCTTCCAGAGTGGAGGTTTTTCACTGACCGCCCACTGACAACATAAACATCTCCCGCTGAGGCTTTGTGTTAAACCACATGCGCACACGCATGCACAGACAGACGACATATTTCTATCAACAACATGGCAGCGGACACACTGCTTTCTGATCTACGACTGATGGAATATATTTTGAGTCTCATATTTAATTAATCTACACCTGAATGCAGCTGCTGTGACCAACATCTGTGTCAGAAGAGACACCAGTCAGATCCAGTTCTAATATCGCTGTTTATAGAACGAGGCAGGCGGATATTTCACGTGTCGCGCTGCACTATAACATACTAAATGTGCTAAATAATAACAGTTTAACAATAATAAACAGTATTAATGTTAGCGTGGGAGATATATAATGAAGTTATCTGAGCTAAATGAAGCTATCTGGACTCAAGTTATATGATTTAAACGATGCAAAACATGTTGCATGTTATTAAAGTTGAAAATGAAGACATCAGGTTTAATTTTTATTTATTTATTCAACATCACAAACTGTATGTCACACAAACACTGATGATTAAACTGAACACACTATTAAAAACACATTAACTGAACTGTAAACTACATGAACTGGACTCTGCTCTCTGTTTTCATCCTGGATTCTGGCGACATGTTGTTTTTCTGGCTTGAACAGGCTGTCACTCCTTTGCTTAATGCAGCTTAAAACATTCAATGGATTGGAAAGAAGAAATGAGGGGAATTTTAAATGAATAGTTCATCCAAAATGACATTTCTCTCTTCGACGTCCTCCTGCACTGCACCTGGGACGAGGCTCGTTCAGAACCGGCCCGCCTGGTGGGAGGACAGCTTCTCCTCGCAGGAAAAATAAAAACTCAGTTG
>NW_023628590.1:0-2165 GCF_014905685.2 Nematolebias whitei | reverse complement strand
ACGGAGTTTCAACTCCCACCTCCGGGAGAACTTTTAACATGTTCCGAGGGAGGTGGGGGACATTGAGTCTGAGTGGACCATGTTTCGTGCCTCTATTGTCGAGGCGGCTTACCAGAGCTGCGGCCGCAAGGTTGTCGTGCCTGTCGCGGCGGCAACCCTCGAACCCAGTGGTGGACACCATCGGTGAGGGATGCTGTCAGGCTGAAGAAGGAGTCCTATCAGGCCTTTTTGGCCTGTGGGACCCCGGAAGCAGCTGATGGGTACCGGCAGTCCAAGCGACATGCGGCTCGGGTGGTTGCTGAGGCATAAACTCGGGCATGGGAGGAGTTCGGAGAGGCCATGGAGAACGACTTCCGCACGGCTTCGAGGCGATTCTGGTCCACCATCCGGCGTCTCGGAGGGGGAAAGCGGTACACCACCAACACTGTTTATAGTGGGAGTGGTGTGCTGCTGACCTCAACTCGGGATGTTGTGGGTCGGTGGGCGGAATACTTTGAAGACCTTCTCAATCCCACCGGCACGTCTTCCACTGAGGAAGCGGAGCCTGGGGACTCTGGGTCGGGCCCTCCAATCTCTGGTGCTGAGATCACCGAGGTGGTTAAAAAGCTCCTCAGTGGCAGGGCCCCAGGGGTGGATGAGATTCGCCCGGAGTTCCTTAAGGCTCTGGATGTTGTAGGGTTGTGTTGGCTTACGCGACTCTGCAATATTGCGTGGGCATCGGGGGAAGTTCCCCTGGATTGGCAGACCGGGGTGGTGGTCCCCCTATTCAAAAAGGGGGACCGTAGAGTGTGTTCCAACTACAGGGGAATCACGCTCTTAAGCCTCCCTGGTAAGGTCTATTCGGGGGTTCTGGAGAGGAGGGTCCGTCGGATAGTCGAACCTCGGATTCAGGAGGAGCAGTGCGGTTTTCGTCCTGGCCGTGGAACACTGGACCAGCTCTACACTCTCAGCAGGGTCCTGGAGGGTGCGTGGGAGTTTGCCCAACTGGTCTGCATGTGCTTTGTGGACTTGGAGAAGGCGTTCGACCGCGTCCCTCGGGGGACCCTGTGTGGGGTACTCTGGGAGTATGGGGTACCGGGCCCTTTGATACGGGCTGTTAGGTCCCTGTATGACCGGTGTCAGAGCCTGGTCCACATCGCCGGCAGTAAGCCGGGCTTGTTCCTGGTGAGAGTTGGACTCTGCCAAAGTTGCCCTTTTTCACCGATTCTGTTCATAACTTTTATGGAAAGAATTTCTAGGCGAAGCCAAGGTGTTGAGGGGATCCGTTTTGGTGGCCTTAGGATTGCATCTCTGCTTTTTGCAGATGATGTGGTCTTATTGGCTTCATCAGATCGTGATCTACAGCTTTCGCTGGAGCGGTTCGCAGCCGAATGCGACACGGCCGGGATGAAGATCAGTTCCTCCAAATCCAAGGCCATGGTCTTGAGCCGGAAAAGGGTAGAGTGCCCTCTCCGGGTCAGGGAGGAGGTCCTACCCCAAGTGGAGGAGTTCAAGTATCTTGGGGTCTTGTTCACGAATGAGTGAAAAATGGAGCGTGAGATCGATAGGCGGATAGGTGCAGCGTCTGCAGTGAAGCGGGCGCTGTACAGGTCTGTCGTGGTGAAGAGAGAGCTGAGTCAAAAGGCGAAGCTCTCAATTTACCGATCGATCTACGTTCCCACCCTCATCTATGGTCACGAGCTTTGGGTTGTGACCGAAAGAATGAGATCTCGGATACAAGCGGCCGAAATGAGTTTTCTCCGCAGGGTGTCTGGGCTCTCCCTTAGAGACAGGGTGAGAAGCTCGATAATCCGGGAGGGACTCAGAGTAGAGCCGCTGCTTCTCCACGTCGAGAGGAGCCAGCTGAGGTGGCTTGGGCATCTGTTTAGGATGCCTTCTGGACGCCTCCCTGGTGAGGTGTTCCGGACACGTCCCACCGGAAGGAGGCCCAGAGGAAGACCCAGGACACGCTGGAGGGACTATGTTTCTCGGCTGGCCTGGGAATGCCTCGGGATTCCCCCGGAAGAGCTGGCCCAAGTGGCTGGGGAGAGGGAAGTCTGGGCCTCCCTACTTAGGCTGCTACCCCCGCGACCCGACCCCGGATAAGCGGAAGAAAATGGATGGATGGATAATTTGGACCCCCCCCACTTTTACTATGAAACATTAGTTCAGGCGGCACAGTTTCT
>NW_023628589.1:0-2165 GCF_014905685.2 Nematolebias whitei | reverse complement strand
ATATATATATATATATATATATATATATACATACATATATACATATGGTGTGGTATGGTATAAAGTTTATTCATTTTAAAAAGGTACAAAACAATTCCATAACAATATAAAGAAAAATACAAAAGATTTAAAATGAAAGGCAGCAGAAAGAAGAAAAAATCTTATTATATCTGCCCCGTTTTTCAATTTTTATAGGATAGAAAGAAAGACAATGTAAGACTCCAAAATATAAGAAATAATACACAAAGAGAGCACACGACAAAACACCCGGCCACTGTCTGTTCACCTGCAAAGAACATGACAAAACACAGCAACAAAATACATATGTATAAAGAACTTAAAATATTCATGGCTTTGCAGTAAGTTTCCATAAATATATATATACCCATACCTACGCCTATATACATACATACATACACATGAATATACATTCATATACATATCTATATATCTATATATCTACATATAAAGCCTACATAAGCATCCCTGCATCTATTTGTGTGTGGTTGTGAGCATGCATAAGTGTATAAGGCTTCTCTAATAGAACATTTAATAGTAACTGTAAAGCAGCAGAGACCCGACCCCCAAGACCAGAGGCAGACGAAAAAGGGGGGACCAGAGCCCAAGACCCCAGGAGGGACCCCGACCGTGGAGCCCCCAGGGCCACCCACACAGAACGAACCACTCACCCACCCCCCAGATCGGACCACAGGGGAGAACCTTAAGATCCCCACCAGCGACCACATGTAGTGACCCCCGGGGCCAACAGCAACAAACTCATAGGCCCCCGCTGGAACCCGCCGCACAGATGCAGTTCCAGGCCCAGGCACCGAGGCCCGGGCACCATGGACGCACACCACCCAGGCCAAGGCCTGACAGGGCCAGAGGACCCGAGCCCCACCAGGCAGACACCAGGCCAAGCCGACACACGCCCAAGCGCCCAGCCCCCAACACCAAGGGCCCCAAGCGCACCGGCAGGCAAGGGCACACCCCATCAGAGGGTCGCGCGATAGGGGCGCGATGCCAAGCACCCCCAGTTGAATCAAAGAGGGGGCAGTCCGAGTCTCGGCCTAACAAATACCCATTCATACACAGACACAATCACACAGTCCCAGCCTCACTGTCACACTCACTCAAAGACATACAATAATGATACATTTCATTCTTATTCCCGATACGCACTCTATACCCCCCAGGTCCAAGACATGTACCCGCCCTCTACAGGGGGCAGCCCATGCCCAAACCCAGGAGGTAGACCCATTCATTCTCGAGCAGAGAGGAGCCAATATCCCAGACCCGGCCCAGGCCACGCCTAGCCGACAGGACACCCCCCGGCACGAAGAGGTCATGCCACCGACCACCACCACACACCGCCAACAACCAAGCACGCGCCCCCAGCCGACCGCCCGCCAGCCACACCGGCCAGCGGGCCAACCATGGCACCCAAGAGCCAAGCTCAGTGGATCCAAACAACCCCAGGGAGAGCACAGCGCCAGCACCGCCCACGGCAATCCCCCAGACCCCGAACCCCCACATAGTCCTGGTCAACACCCGACGGCCTACCCTTCTCCCGGACCCCACCCCCGGAATGACAGTTAGGGAACTAGGGGGGTGAGGAAAAAAAAAGAATGAGACCCCAACACATACACCCCCACCCCTAAATGTGCTGCTGATGTGTGTTGTTGTATAGTGCCATTAAAAAGGAAAGAAGAAGGAGCAAAGGCTGGCATGATGCCAGTTTCCCCTCCACCCCAACTCTATCCAAACCCTAGTGTCTAAATGCAACCATTGTAAGTGAGCACAGGCACAGGGGGCGAGAGTAAAGTCATCCCACCACCCATAGCCATGTGCCCACCTCAAGTTCCTATATGTGAATGTCATGAGGATGTTATGAGTGAATGTCTAAGGTGTACAATAAAATTGAGTCCCAGGTGTCTATGGTCAACAGAGATGTAAAATTGTTGCAGCACACCCGAGCCCAAACAACCCTAAATGTGTGGAATTGAAATAAAGAGGGTGGAGGTGCATGGTGAGGGATGGGGAGAAATATAACTGAGAGCAAATGCTCCCACAGGGAGTCAGCTCCCCCACTGATCCAACAGCCCCCCAGTTCCCCAAGGTCCACCCAGGGATTGAGGCCAAGACACCTCTCCATCTGGACCGAC
>NW_023628588.1:0-2165 GCF_014905685.2 Nematolebias whitei | reverse complement strand
TTCTGTTAATAAATGACCCACTGTCGTTGGTGAGTCAAAGATAATTAGCGTTTCACGTCCACATTTTATTAAATTCAGATGCACGTCATTATACAGTCCAGAAAAATGAAAGAATCCGTTTTATCTATGAATATATGACAGCATATGTTCATACTACATCTGGTGGCCTCGTACGGTTCATAAAATGGACTGTTATATCTGTGTAACAATTGATATTACATGTTGGCATGAAAAGTGCAGATTGTAGCTGTGTTGAAACGCAGCTCAGCTGCGACGCTTGGAGAAAATACAGCAAGGTTCTTGCATGCAGTGATGTTTTGAAAGCTGATATTGAGAGTCAATATGTCTGTTTAAAAGCTGAAATGTACGTCTGTTGTGTGTGACAAAGCTGATGAGCTGTGGAAAACGTTTATTCTGTTTAAACGCTGGAGGTTCTGCTGCAGACCCGGTTTTGGTCCAATCGGTTCTGATATTTTCGAACGAGTTGTTTTAAATGGTTGGAGAAACGTTTAAGGACTGGGCAAAGTCTCAGTGAAGCTTTGAGAGTTGATTCGTTACATTTTTAACAGAAAATAGTACATTTTGACAGTTTAAAAGACGAAAAGTTGACGGACTTGTTCAGGCTAATGCTAACACGCTAGCTGGAAAAACGATCTGTGATTGGTTGAAAACGGCTGAGTTGGGACGCTGTGATTCGCTGAGAAGTGAATGACGTGCATGCGTCACTTCCTCTGAGTCAGCGATATAAGAACCCACCCCGTTGTTGCTCTGTTATTGGTAGATTCAGTCACGTGACCCGGAAATGAAACTCGTTTTCATAGGGAATTTCAATCTGCTTTTTAAAGTTGAAAAACGCTTTAAAGCTGCATTCTGATCCGCTGCTCGTTTCTTTGAAGCCTAATCGCTGAAATTTTGCCATGTTTGAGTTTGAAATCCGTCATTAAATGATGTTTTTGAACAACGCTAGCCGATGCTAATTTTAAGCTAACAGCTAACGACCGGATGTGTGACGTGCCTACGTCACTTCCTCCATGTCAGGTTGTAAAGCTCGGTTGCACCGAAGCTTTTTCTGTGCTTAAGATCACTAAATGAAGCTGTCACAAGTCCCCAAAAACTCATGTTCATGCAAAAAAGTCGTGCTTGTTGAAACAACGCCATGTTTTAGCTTGAAATACGTTCAGAAATGTTGATTTAACCGAGTTAAGCCAAAGCTAATTTTAAGCTAAGCGGCTAACGACAGGATGTCAACAGAACGTCCACAGGAAGTCGTCATATGCTCCTGCTGGTAGAAAGCTAACACTGCCCCCTCCTGGAGAAACTTGATATCACAGTTTCACTTCGTTTTTAGGTTATTTTGAGTGAAATTAAACGTGTTTATTTTCTGTAAGATGCATTTTTGAGTTAATAAACGTTCCTCAAGCTGAATTATCACTGTTATCTTGCATTTAAAAAGTGATTAAGGTATTTATGCAGCAGGCATTTACCAAAAACTTTTTATTCACTGGTAATTCCTCATGACAGAGGTGCAAAATAAAAAATTATAAACTTTTTAAAAAGATACAGATACAGATATTCACAGAGTAGATAAAGTTTACTCATTTGCTGGAAAGATAATACACGTTTAATTGCTAGATCATTAAATAAGAGTAAATATATCAGAAAAAAGAGACTTTTCTGATTTTATTTTACCACCTAAAACAATTACATCTTATTTAATTTTTAAATAGAAGATATTGGCAGGAGAAAAAGAGTATAACAGTTTTTCTGAAGACAGACTGATAATTCTTCATAATATTTTTCTCTTTTCACCACCTGGTTCAATGAGTAACTGTTAAAATAGCGAATTTCTGGAATAGAACGGTTTAATAAACGTTTTTAAACTGATGTTGCTGTGAGACTTTTTTAAAAAATTGCAGGTTTATAAAAATTCAGTGCTTTAGAGTAAGAAACACTGAGAAGCTTGGTAATCTAGTATCTGTTAAAAAATAAGCACATAAAAAGTAACACTGCAGAGAAGCATTTACTTAAATATTCATGAATTGGGGTAAAACCTGACAGGTGCCCACATTTGAATAAGTTGACTTATAACAGTACTTTTGTGTAAACCCAGAGCTTAAAATAGTGTGAAACTCAATGACACTTGAATACAAATATTTACCTGTAAA
>NW_023628587.1:1287-2166 GCF_014905685.2 Nematolebias whitei | reverse complement strand
TATTGCCCCCCAACTTGGTGCCTGTGTGTTGGGGTTCACCCCGGTAAATGAGAGGGTGGCCTCCCTCCGCCTACGTGTGGGGGGACGGGTTCTGACTGTCGTTTGTGCTTATGCACCAAACGGCAGTTCAGATTATCCACCCTTTCTGGAGTCCTTGGAGGGGGTATTGGAAATTGCACCTCCTGAGGACTCCCTTGTTCTGCTGGGGGACTTCAATGCTCATGTGGGCAATGACAGTGAGACCTGGAGGGGTGTGGTTGGGAGGAACGGCCCCCCTGATCTGAACTAGAGTGGTTTTCTGTTGTTGGACTTCTGTGCTCGTCATGGATTGTCAATAACGAACACCTTGTTCAGGCATAAGGGTGTCCATATGTGCTCTTGGCACCAGGACACCCTAGGCTGCAGTTCGATGATCGACTTTGTCATCGTCTCAACTGATCTGTGGCCACATGTCTTGGACACTCGGGTGAAGAGAGGGGCGGAGCTGGCCACTGATCACTACCTGGTGGTGAGTTGGCTCCGATGGTGGGGGAGGATGCCGGTTAGACCTGGCAGACCCAAACGTATTGTGAGGGTTTGCTGGGAACGTCAGGCAGAGTCTCCTGTGAGACGGTGTTTTAACTCCCACCTCTGGGAGAACTTCGAACATATTCCGAGGGAGGTGGGGGACCATGTTTCGTGCCTCTATTGTCGAGGCGGCTTACCGGAGCTGCGGCCGCAAGGTTGTCGGTGCCTGTCACGGTGGCAACCCTCGAACACGATGGTGGACACCGTCGGTGAGGGATGCTATCAGGCTGAAGAAGGAGTGCTATCGGGCCTTTTTGGCCTGTGGGACCCCGGAAGCAGCTGATGGGTACCGGCAGTCCAAGCGACAAGCGG
>NW_023628587.1:161-1187 GCF_014905685.2 Nematolebias whitei | reverse complement strand
GGCCTGTGGGACCCCGGAAGCAGCTGATGGGTACCGGCAGTCCAAGCGACATGCGGCTCGGGTGGTCGCTGAGGCAAAAACTCGGGCATGGGAGGAGTTCGGAGAGGCCATGGAGAATGACTTCCGCATGGCTTCGAGGCGATTCTAGTCCACCATCCGGCGCCTCGGGGGGGGAAGCAGTACGCCACCAACACTGTTTACAGTGGGAGTGATGTGCTGCTGACCTCAACTTGGGATGTCGTGGGTCGGTGGCAGAATACTTTGAAGACCTCCTCAATCCCACCGGCACGTCTTCCACTGAGGAAGCGGAGCCTGGGGACTCTGGGTTGAGCCCTCCAATCTCTGGTTCTGAGGTCACCGAGGTGGTTAAAAATCTCCTTGGTGGCAGGGTCCCAGGGGTGGATGAGATTCATCCGGAGTTCCTTAAGGCTCTGGATGTTGTAGGGTTGTGTTGGCTTACGCGACTCTGCAAAATTGCGTGGACATCGGGGGAAGTTCCCCTGGATTGGCAGACCGGGGTGGTGGTCCCCCTATTCAAAAAGGGGGACCGTAGAGTGTGTTCCAACTACAGGGGAATCACGCTCTTAAGCCTCTCTGGTAAGGCCTACTCGGGGGTTCTGGAGAGGAGGGTCCGTCGGATAGTCAAACCTCGATTCAGGAAGAGCAGTGCGGTTTTCGTCCTGGCCGTGGAACACTGGACCAGCTCTACACTCTCAGCAGGGTCCTAGAGGGTGCGTGGGAGTTTGTCCAACATGTGCTTTGTAGACTTGGAGAAGGCGTTCGACCGCGTCCCTCGGGGAACCCTGTGGGAACCCTGTGGGGGGTACTCTGGGAGTATGGGGTACCGGGCCCTTTGATACGGGCTGTTAGGTCCCTGTATGACCGGTGTCAGAGCCTGGTCCGCATCACCGGCAGTAAGTCGGGCTTGTTCCCAGTGAGAGTTGGACTCCGCCAAGGTTGCTCTTTGTCACCGATTCTGTTCATAACTTTTATGGACAGAATTTCTAGGCGCAGCCAAGGTGTTGA
>NW_023628586.1:1088-2166 GCF_014905685.2 Nematolebias whitei | reverse complement strand
AGGACGCCTCCAGGCGTCCCCAAAAGACCCCCCTCCCGAAGGACTAGGGTGGGTGGAGGGTGGCACTGCAAGGGTGGAGGGCCCGAGGAAAACACGAGGACCAGAGAAAGGACACGAGGAGCCAGGAAAACGAGGACACGAGGAATCACAGAGAAATAAAGGACACGAGGAAACAGAGAACAAGGAGAAGAAGGACACGAGGAGCAGAAGGACACGAGGAGCAAAAGGACACGAGGAACCACAGAGAAAGGGACACGAGGAGCCACAGAGAAAAGGACACGAGGAGACATGGAGAAAAAGGGACAAGAGGAATTCCAAAGAAAGAGACACGAGGAGCCAAAGAGAACGAGGAACCAGAAAACGAGGAGACGAGGAGCAAAAAGGACACGAGGAGCAAAAAGGACACGAGGAGCCAAGGAGAAAAACAAGACACGAGGAGCCAGAGAAAACAAAACACGAGGAGCCAGAGAAAACAAAACACTAGGAGCCAGAGAAAACAAAACACTAGGAGCCAGAGAAAAACAAAACACTAGGAGCTAGAGAAAACACTAGGAGCCAGAGAAAAACAATACACTAGGAGCCAGAGAAAACAAAACACTAGGAGCCAGAGAAAAGGACACGAGGAGCCAAAGAGAAAGAGGAACCAGAAAAAAAAGGACACGAGGAGCCACGGAGAAAAAAGGGACACGAAGGAGAAAAAAGGACACGAGGAGCCAAGGAGAAAAAAGGACACGAGGAGCCAAGGAGAAAAAAGGGCAACGAGGAGCCAGAGAAAAACAAAACACGAGGAGCCAGAGAAAAACAAAACACGAGGAGCCAGAGAAAACAAGGAGACACGAGGGATCACAAGGAATATGGACGGTCAAGGGACCGTCCCTAAGAGACACTGTTCCGGCGGGCGGCCGGGAGGCTGTCCATCAGACCGGGCCAGGTCAACACAGGGCCCAAGGGAACACTGCTTGCGGCGTGGAAGCCTGGAGAGCTGCAGCGGACGGCGTGGAAGCCTGGAGAGCTGCAGCGGACGGCGTGGAAGCCTGGAGAGCTGCAGAAGACGGCGTGGGAGCCTGGAGAGCTGCAG
>NW_023628586.1:0-1078 GCF_014905685.2 Nematolebias whitei | reverse complement strand
AGGACGCCTCCAGGCGTCCCCAAAAGACCCCCCTCCCGAAGGACTAGGGTGGGTGGAGGGTGGCACTGCAAGGGTGGAGGGCCCGAGGAAAACACGAGGACCAGAGAAAGGACACGAGGAGCCAGGAAAACGAGGACACGAGGAATCACAGAGAAATAAAGGACACGAGGAAACAGAGAACAAGGAGAAGAAGGACACGAGGAGCAGAAGGACACGAGGAGCAAAAGGACACGAGGAACCACAGAGAAAGGGACACGAGGAGCCACAGAGAAAAGGACACGAGGAGACATGGAGAAAAAGGGACAAGAGGAATTCCAAAGAAAGAGACACGAGGAGCCAAAGAGAACGAGGAACCAGAAAACGAGGAGACGAGGAGCAAAAAGGACACGAGGAGCAAAAAGGACACGAGGAGCCAAGGAGAAAAACAAGACACGAGGAGCCAGAGAAAACAAAACACGAGGAGCCAGAGAAAACAAAACACTAGGAGCCAGAGAAAACAAAACACTAGGAGCCAGAGAAAAACAAAACACTAGGAGCTAGAGAAAACACTAGGAGCCAGAGAAAAACAATACACTAGGAGCCAGAGAAAACAAAACACTAGGAGCCAGAGAAAAGGACACGAGGAGCCAAAGAGAAAGAGGAACCAGAAAAAAAAGGACACGAGGAGCCACGGAGAAAAAAGGGACACGAAGGAGAAAAAAGGACACGAGGAGCCAAGGAGAAAAAAGGACACGAGGAGCCAAGGAGAAAAAAGGGCAACGAGGAGCCAGAGAAAAACAAAACACGAGGAGCCAGAGAAAAACAAAACACGAGGAGCCAGAGAAAACAAGGAGACACGAGGGATCACAAGGAATATGGACGGTCAAGGGACCGTCCCTAAGAGACACTGTTCCGGCGGGCGGCCGGGAGGCTGTCCATCAGACCGGGCCAGGTCAACACAGGGCCCAAGGGAACACTGCTTGCGGCGTGGAAGCCTGGAGAGCTGCAGCGGACGGCGTGGAAGCCTGGAGAGCTGCAGCGGACGGCGTGGAAGCCTGGAGAGCTGCAGAAGACGGCGTGGGAGCCTGGAGAGCTGCAG
>NW_023628585.1:0-2168 GCF_014905685.2 Nematolebias whitei | reverse complement strand
TTTTTTTGGACGGTCCCGTCCGGCTCTCTGAGTCACTGAACACCGAATTCGGTTGGAAGGAGGACCAACTTTAGTCCGGTTCGAAAAACGGGTCAGTTTGATGATAAAAGACTGCAGAGAAGCTGGAGGGAGCTGCTGTCCATCAGCTCGCCGGAAGTGAAGTGATGATTAAGTGATGAAGATAAAGTGAAGCAAAGTGATGATAAATGATTCCTTGTGCCATGTCGAATGTTTCATGGTGATATTGTGGGTGGCATTGTGCTGTGCATGTTGTTTTGTCGTGGTGGTCTCTCGTTTTATCTATTTCTCTTTTATGTATTTATTTTATTGTTTTTTTTTCTTCTTCTTCTTTCTTCTCTTTCTTTAAAAAAAAAATTTGAGCGATGATGATAAGTTCATTGAAACACTTCACAATGTTTCTACACTTAAACTGAGCTCAAAAAAAAAAAAAGAGCAACATGTCAAAGGATCTTCCTTTTGAACTCAAACAAAGAGTTTCCTCCGACAACCAGTAAGTTTCTCTCAGAGCCCAATCGAGGCTGGATGATATTAAAGATAATTGTTTTCTGTTGAACGGCTTTGAGTTGATTTTTATTTCATTTCTCTGAGACTAAGTTGCTGCTTTCTGTCTGTAACTTGTTTCAAACTCTTGTTGAACAAAGAGAATAAATGTCAAATCATGTGAGTTTTAAAGGATGCTGATTGTGTCGTGAACAAAGCTGCTGATGACAGAATCCAGCAAGAACCAGAACCAAACTGAGCCTTCAGCTCTGCATTTTATTCTTCTCATGTTCAGATGATCCATCAGATGGATTTTAGATGAAATGATGAACATCAGCTGAAGTTGGAGCTCATTATCGTCTCCATGGTAACAGAAACTCTCAGCTGTCTCAGACTGACAGTTACAAACATTCAGGATCAAATCTCCAGTGGAAAAACCAAGACCCACCTCTAAAACTCTGACTGACAGAGACAGAACCAGAACTCCCATCACAACCATTTTCACTGATGGTTTCCAGAACATCAGCAACAATCTGGACTTTTTACTAGTTTTTGGTACCAGTCTGGTCTCCAGTAACTGGTTTAAAGTCTGAATGGTTTCCAGCTGATTTCCACGTCTCCTTCATTCTGGGACAGAGTCCGAGCTAACAGATCTGGTCTAAACCCTCCTTGGTTCTGATCTCTGAGTGGAGGTTCAGGTTTTTCCAGCAGCTGACACAAAGAAAGGCTGCAGTGTTCAGCTTGTTGTGTAGTTTCAGAGAACTTCCAGAAACAAAGAGTTCAGGCTGTGATTCTGAGTCCACGTTCTCCTCTCTCAGTCTCTAACAAACACAGAGGAGGCTGCAGCTCTCTGCTCTGCTGCTGCCAATAATCTGGATTACTCAACTACACACTCATCCACTTTAATCCAGTTCAAGAAGAACAATATGTCTGCTGCAGGAAGAGGAGGAGAACTGGAGAAGATGGACTGTAGAATTACAGATGTGGTGTCCTGCAGCTGGAAAGGATCGTTTCAGGATCAATAACTGAGAACAAATAGCCCTGTCACTTTCATCCAGAATGTTCCAGGATCCAGACTCAGGATCCGACACCAATCACCATGACTTAATCATTAAATGTAACTTTTTTAACAGGATCCATCAGAGACTCAAAGCTGTACCTGAACCCAGCTGTGTGTCCTCAAAGAGCGACTGGTCAAAGCATCATCCTATTGATTTTAAATCAGTCCAGCCTCCATCAGCAGAGAGGTGAGCTGTCTCTAAATGTTGTAACTGTGTAAAATGTAACTGAGTCAGTCTGAAATGTTTTCATTCCAACATGTGTTTCATGTGAGCTCAGCTCTTTTTCACACATTTCTATGTTCACATGTGAAGCGGTGTGTGTAGGATGTTTTCTCCAAACTCAGCAGTCAAAGTGAAAGAATGGAGGTTGTAGGAGTGTCTGAGTGTCTGTAGGTCACCAGGTGATCCAGCAGGTGTCGCCTTTGACCTTTGCTTCAAACACAGTGTAGGTAGGAACTTCCACTCAGGTGGCAGGTGTTGCTGGATGGAGAAGGACAAATAGTTTCTGGATCCTGACTCCACATGGACCTTTAGCTGGTGTTTGTCTCTGTGTGGACAGACACCAGCTAAAGGTCCATGTGGAGTCAGGATCCAGAAACTATTTGT
>NW_023628584.1:0-2168 GCF_014905685.2 Nematolebias whitei | reverse complement strand
GACAGCTGTTATCACTTGCCAGGTCTTTACGTGGCTGAGTTGACTTTAAAAAAGTGTCGAATCTAGTTTGTGATAAACGAGCTTTCATGGTGGTTGAATTTAATTCCACTCCCAGAAAAACAAATGTCTGGGTCGGGAAAATCGAGCTTCCTTCCAATTTATGGCGAAGCCCAGATTTAACAGGTGTGATGTCAACACCTGATCCTGCATCAGCGCCTCTTGTCTCAAGTGACAGGAGCAGCAGATCATCCAGGTAAAACAAAAAACTCTCGTCTCTGTGTTAGGATGATCGGTATGCGTTCTCTGGATGTTATACAACAGATCCAAAAAATGGTCTCACCCCTCCGATCCGTGAGTAAAAACCCTGTGTTTTCTCTCCGTTGGGGGACTCTGTAGATTACTTTTATCAGAAACACTTGGATTTCTGCATTTAGGGATGAGATTTAGTCTGATGATGACGGGACCGTTTTTATAACTCCTCTGAATGGAGGGGTTCGGGTTGCAAACTGTAACTTTTACCATTTGCATAAAACCTTGTCCATCCATCTGAAAAACGGCGAGCATGTTTTAGCCACTCTACGTAACGTTCGTAGGGTGAACGTGCGTTAAGTGATGTGTCATGTTTTGTACGGCTGTCAGCAGTCCGTCCCTCAACCGCCGTCATGCATCGCGGGAATGTTTTCTGTGTGATCCAGGGCGAGACTTGTGCTGAAGGCGAAGCGTGTGACAGCTGATGACGCGGTGGGGCTGCGCGTTTGACGTCGCTGTGCGAACGTTGAAAAGGCGGAGGGCGTGACTTCATTAACGCCGTGCTGTTGGAGTGAAGGCTGCTAGCCCCGCGGGAGCACACGTTTTTCTCTGGAGGGACGCGCGCCGCTCTCGCTGGAGGGGCGTTCGCTGGATGGAGGCGGGACTCATTACCGGGTTCTTTCAGCTGCTTTACGTTTAAGCTGCGGTGAACTGCCGAACGCTGAGACGCGGTGGGTGACGGCTGCCCGCGTTTGATTCGTTGAGACGGGTGTCGCTTCTTGAGAGAGAAGGACCTCCACCCGAACCAGCCTGCGGACCACATTTATACCGATGTGAGCTGGTTAGCGCCGGCAGCTGTGTGTGTGTGCCAGCATCAACGCAGCGCCGTTGGATGGAGGCTGTTCATCTTTGTGATCGACTCGTCATGTCTAGAGCGGCGGTGAGTTTAAAAACCTTATTTAAGGACACCGGCTCATGTGGAGGCTGTTCCATCCCACGAGTGCGAGTTGACACCGCTTGAGTGAGGATCGTGCAGTTCTAGGTGATAACGAGCTATTTTCGCTTACCGTTGTGCCGTGATCGACTCGTCATGTCTAGAGCGACGGTGAGTTTAAAAACCTTTAATTAAGGACACCGGCTCATGTGTGGAGGCTGTTCTGTGATCGACTCGTCATGTCTTAGAGCGACGGTGAGTTTAAAAACCTTATTTAAGGACACCGGCTCGTGTGTGGGGCTGTTTCATCCCACGAGTGCGAGTTGACATCGCTTGAGTGAAAATTGTGCAGCTCGGGATTATAACAAGTTATTTTCACTTACCATCGTGCCCTGTAAGCGACTAGTAATGTCTTGGAGCGGCGGTGAGTTTAAAAAACCTTATTAAGGACACCGACTCTTAATGTGTGCGGCCGCTGTGAGCTCATCCGAGCTTACAGACTGGCTAAAAAACAGACACTTTGATCATTAATGATAATTTATTTCAACTTTCGTGTCACTTTTACACACACCCTCCGGAGACCGTCATTTTGAGAAACTTCTCTCTCATGAGCTCTGCGATTGTTTGCCCAGAGCGCTGTCTTGCAGGCGAACTCTGGGGAAACGCTGAGCTGCAGGTTGCCGGAGTGAAGAGGGCTGGATTCTGACGAGCGGGGCTGGTGGTGGAACTCAGCGAGAGCCGCGGCCGTGGAAAAGTCGAAGCTTGCTCGCGACGGTCCCTCCAGCGGCCGGGATGGGCCGCGCGGCTTGATGAGGTGGCGCACAGCCTCTGGCACCTCCTCCGACTGTTTCAATTCGTTAGCATGGTTTGAAGCTGCTCTGAACAGCGCAACCGCGATGGGCTTCATCAGGTCTTGTGCAGTTTCTCCGGCAGCGAGGGGAGTAACGAAGCCAGGTGGATCGTTGGATCATCGTCATCCGCGCTG
>NW_023628583.1:0-2169 GCF_014905685.2 Nematolebias whitei | reverse complement strand
TCACGGGAGTCGCCAGTGCCCATGTCCAGCAATCACTGTGCGAGGGGCGGGGGACACCCTGGATGGGTTGCAATCCCATCACAGGGTCACATAGAGACAAACAACCATTCACTCTCTCATTCACACCTAGTGACAATTTAGAGTTACCAATCAGCCTAACATGCATGTTTTTGATCTGTGGGAGGAAACCGGAGCACCCGGAGAAAACCCATGCATGCACAGAGAGAACATGTAAAATCCACCCAGAGGGGCCCCCGGACTGGGATTTGAACCAGGGACCTGCTCACTGAGAGGCAGCAGCTCTACCAGTTGTGCCACTGTGCTGCCCTTAACTGAGGAATCTTCTAGTTAATTTATTTATGACGGTGTTAAATTTGTCAGTTTTTGCTGTGAATGTTCTGTAACCTCTGTGTGCTGCTGCCAGTCTTGGCCAGGATTCTCTTGCAGAAGAGATTTTTAATCTCAATGGGATTTTCCTAAGGACCGAGATGGTGTAGGGGAAGGGCAGTCGACTCGGGACCCAAAGGTCCTGGGCTCAATCCCCGGTCATTCCACATCTCGTGGTGTATCTGAGCAGGACACCCAATACCGAATTGCTTCCCGGGCAGCTTACATAGCTGCCCACTGCTCCACCTGGGTGCATCCCAGGTGTGATGGGTTAAATACAGAGAACCAATTTCATCTTTGTATGGGAACATACAATGATGACAACATATAGCACATTATTTATATGTATTATTACTATTTATAGCAGTATTGCAAAAAGAAAAAAAAAAACTGCCTGGGCTGCCATAAATCACATTTCAAGAATCATTCATTCAGGTTTTGCATCACAATAATATCTTGTTCAACAGACTCTCACTGGCCTTGAGATCCTCTCTTGGTTTTAATGAAGCATGAAGAAAATCAGAGTCAGAGTTTCTTTATTGTCATTCGCACCCCATGTGGTACATGTGGTGGAGCGAAATTATGTACACAGGGTCCCAGTTACATTCAACAATAAAATGTAAAAGAAAAACAGTAACATCTAAGATGTGAACTAAGAAAAACATCAACAAAAAATACACTAAGCACTCATAGCATAAAAACATTACGTCGAACAGCAGCACGAACATGAGCAGATGAGCACGGATGAACACATCAACATGAAACAGATCAGCAGCGACATGAAACAGATCAGCAGCAACATGATGTGATTTTTTTTTCACACTGATTATTCTGGTTAGAGATTCATGAGTCTAACAGCTTCAGGGTAGAAGCTGTTAGACTCATGAATCTCTAACCAGAATAATCACTGTGAAAAAAAATCACATCATGTTGCTGCTGATCTGTTTCATGTTGCTGCTGATCTGTTTCATGTTGCTGTATTCATGCGTGTTCATCTGCTCACACAGACTCATGTTTGTGCTGATGTTCGGCGTAATGTTTTTATGCTACTAGTGCTTAATGTATATTCAGTTGATGTTTTTCTTAGTTCATATCTTAGATGTTAACATTGTTTTTCTTTATTTACATTTTTATTGTTGGCTGTAACTGGGACCCTGTGTACATAATTTCGTTCCACCACATGTACCACATGGGGTGCGAATGACAATAAAGAACCTTGAATGCATGAATCCTTGGCCACTCGTAGACTCCACCATTGGCATATTTTTATTTATAAGTCCATATTAGGACTTCTTCCTTAGTATTTGTTGACCTTTATAAAGAGAAAGTCCACCGGAGGATACTCTCTTTGTTGTGAGAACTTATTTGGGGAGAACTTATTGGGGATTGGTGGCGCAGAGGTTAGAGAAAATGGACCTGTCATCGGAAGATCACCAGTTCAACACCCAGTACCGACAACATCAAAAATGTGGGTGGGGTAGGTGAAGCACCCACACCTGCCCCCACCCTCATTTGCCCCACTCTGGGCCCATGAGCAATGCCCTTAACCCCATCTGCTCCCTAAACAAGTCTCTCTTGAAAATGAGTTCTTGTGGCTCAATGAGGCTACCTGTATAAATAAAGGGTAAATAAAAATAAAAAAAAACTTTTGATGCCTAAAGTCCGAACTGAACTTGGAAAGAATTTTTTTCAGTTTTCTGCTCCATCTTCAAGGCACCAGTTGCAGAAATACATGAACCTAAAGGCGCTGCTGTCACTAAATGTTTTTAAGGCTGTTCTGAT
>NW_023628582.1:0-2169 GCF_014905685.2 Nematolebias whitei | reverse complement strand
TATTTGTCATACAACAAGTGACACGTACCTCACGTGACTCACTACAAACTGGTGGCCCGTACGTCTCATGAATGACTGTTAATACGTGTAAGATTGATTTTTTAAATGTTGGCATGTTGAAAAGGTAACAGTTTATCAGCTGTGCTGAAACCGTGCGTCTTTACGCAGCGCAATTGGAGCTGCGCGCTTGGAGCTGCACCTTTCAAGCAAACGCTGCATGTTATAAGCGTTGGGCTGGCAATGTTTTAAGAGCTGAAATTGTGTCATTGAGTCTTGTGTAAGCTGAAATTGTACGTCTGTTACGTGTAACTAAAAGCTGATGAGCTGTGGAAGACGTTATTCTGTTTAAAAGTACGAGGTTCTGCTAAGACCCGGCTGTGGGTCCGGTTCTGCTCAGTTTGAACGAGTATTTTGAATAGATGGATAAACGTTTTAAAAGCTGAGTGCCATCTCAGAACACAGTTAGAAGTTGTTTCGTTACATTTTTTAACAGAAAAAGTGCATTTTGATAGTTTAAAAGACGAAAAGTTGACGAACTATTTTACGCTAATCTAACTTGCTAGCTGGAGAATACGCTTCCTGATTGGTTGAATTCACTGTTGTGTAGCGCTTTGATTGGTTGAGAAATTTGACTGACGTGCTACGTCATCTCCCCTCAATCCTGCGCTGCTTTGCCATTGGTGATTTCAGTCACGTGACCCGGATATGAAATTCATTTTCATAGGGAAATAAAATCTGCTTTTTAAAGCTAAAAAGCGCCTTTTAAAGTGATTCTGAAACGCTGTTAAGTGCTTCGAAGCCTGCTTGCTGAAATTCTGCCACGTTACAGTTTAAAATTCGTCAAAAAATGATGTTTTTAAACAACGCTAGCGATGCTAATTTTAAGCTAAACAGCTAACGACCGGAGCTTAAACTACGCTTAAAATCACTAAATGAAGCTACCAACAGTCCCAAAAACTTATGCTTGAAGCTATAAAGTCTGATTGCAAAACTTTTGCCACTCTTGTGTAAAAAATCCGTTCAGAAATGTTGATTTTGACCGAGTTTAGCCGAAGCTAACTTCAAGCTAAGCAGCTAACAACAGGATGTCAACCGAACGCCACAGGAAGTTATAGCACCCCTAGTGGACAACACAAAAAGTGACGGAGTTATAATTGTTGAGGTAATACTGACATCTCCTGGCGAGACGTGAGATCACAGATTTCACTTCGTTTTTAGGTAAAGAGTGAAATTAAACGTTTTCTTTATTTTTCTGTAAGACAATTTCGAGTTAACAAACTTCCTCAGAGCTGAATAAAACACTGTTATCTTACATTTTAAAAAGTAATAGGTATTTATGCAAAGAAGCATTTACCAAAAAATTTTATTCACTGATAAATCCTTAAAACAGGTTCATAATAAAATTAGAAACTTTTTAAAAAACAGATACAGTTACAAATATTCACAGAGTTGAACAGTTTACTCATTTTGCTTGAAGGATAATACACGTTTAATTGCAAAATCACTAAATAAGAGTAAATTTATCAGGAAAAAGAGATTTTCTGTCTAATTTGCCACCTACATAAAATATCTCTCTATTTAATTTTAAATAGAAGCTATACAGGAGCAAATACAGTTTTTCTGAAGAAAGACTGATTATTCCTCATCATCAAATTCTTTTCTCTTTTCACCCACCTGGGTTGATGAGTAACTGTTTAAAATAGCAAATTTCTGGAACAGAACGGTTTAAAAAAAAAAAACGTTTTAAACTAATATTGCTGTGAGACTAAAGAAAAATTTGCAGGTTTATAAAAATTCAGTGTTTTAGAGTAAAATACACTAAAAACAGCTTGGTACTCTAGTATCTGTGGAAAATAAGCACAAAAAGTAACACTGCTGGAAGAGCATTTACTTAAATATTCATGAATTGGGGTAAAACCTGAGAAAGGTACCCACATTTGAATAAGTTGACTTATAACAGTACTTCTGTGTAAACCCAAAGCTAAAATAAGTGTGAAAACTCATTGACTTGAATACAAATATTTACCTGTAAAATATCTAAAGCTTGCAACTGTTCAAACAGATAAATTGCACCACAGTGAAAACATGACAGGTGTGTTAGAAAAAGATTTTGACCCAAAAGGAATCACGGACTGCTTGGAGAATGCGTTCGCGCTTCTCGGAGCGTCC
>NW_023628581.1:0-2170 GCF_014905685.2 Nematolebias whitei | reverse complement strand
GCGGGGTACACCCTGGACAGGTCGCAAGTCCATCACAGGGCCACATAAAGACAAACAACAATTTCACTCTCTCACTCACACCTAGGGACAATTTAGAGTTACCATTCATTCTAACATGCATGTTTTTGGACCGTGGGAGGAAACCGGAGTACCCGGAGAAAACCCACGCATGCACGGAGAGAACATGCAAACTCCACCCAGAAAGGCCCCTGGACCGGGGTTTGAACCAAGGACCTGCTCGCTGAGAGGCAGCAGCTCTACCTGTTGCGACACCGTGCTGCCCGAGATGGGGGAATATAAAATAATATTAAAGTTAAGGAATGAGGAAGAACAGAGTACAATAAGTCCAATCATTCTGTCAAAAGAAATAAAAAAGAAGATTGGAGAGGTAGAAATGGTGAAAGTGTTGAGAGACGGAAATTTAATGGTGATTTGCAACACTGAAGAACAGAAAAGAAAGACAATACATGTTGAAAACATTTGCAAAAAAAATAACTGTGGTGGAAAGAAAAGTTATAGGTGCAAACAAAATAATTTGAGGTGTGATTAATGGCATTCCATTAGATGAGGATCTGGATAAATTAAAACGAAACATAGTTGGTGCTCAGGTGAAAGACATAAAGAGATTAACAAAAAATCTCAATGGAGAACGAGTTGGAAGTATGTCAGTACTGAATGAGTTTTCTGAGAATATTCTGCCACAAAGAATCAAAGTAGGTTTTCTGACTTTCCCAGTGAGGCCTTTCATGCCACCACCACTCCGTTGTTTCAAGTGTCAGAGATATGGACATATAGCTGCTGTATGTAAAGGAAAGCAAAGGTGTTCAAAGTGTGGAGGAGATCATAGAATTGAAGAGTGTAAGGATGATGTACAGGAAAAATGCTGTAACTGTGGTGGACAACACAGGGTCACATATGGGGGTTGTGAGGTCAGGAAGAAGGCAAAGGACATCCAGAAGATAAAAATGACTTGAAACATAAGTTATGCTGAGGCAGTCAGGAGTGTTCAAGGACAAAGGACAGAAGATACAGGTGAAAGGGAAAGACAAACCCAACACAAAATGATAGAGATTCAGAGGAAAACATTACTGTAGCTGTGGAAAAACTAATATTATTTATAGCATATGTCATTAATTGCACAGATCAAGCCAAACACAAAACAGAAAAGATTAAAATAATAGTAAGAGATGAAAAGTTTCTGGGGTTTAAAGAAGGATCTTAGGAAGACATAAAAAAAGGTTGGAATCAGATGGGAAACCAGGAACCCCAGCTGATAAAAACATATGATAATAATACAGTGGAATACAAGAAGCCTAATTGCAAATGGACAGGAATTTAAAGGATACATAGATGGACTTGAAGAAAAACCAGACATTATATGAATACAGGAAACATGGTTAAAACCAAACCTAGATTTTGTTATAAAAGGATATGATGGTATAAGAAGGGACAGAGAAGAGGGAAGTGGAGGAGGGTGTGGGGTTTATATAAAACAGGGAATACATTATCAGATTGTAGGGAAAGGTATAGAATTGGAATATATTGTAGTTGAAATATGGGGGTTAGAAGGAAAATGTAGAATAATTAATTTTTATAATCCGTGTAAACTACTAACAATTGAAATGATGGAGGAAATGATGGGATATATGGAAGGGAAAGTTATATGGTGTGGAGATTTTAATGCAAATAGCACATTATGGGGTCAAAGTAAGGATAAAAATGGACAAGTTATTGAAAAGTTAATAGAAATGAAAAACCTAGTATGTCTTAATGATGGGAGGGGAACAAGGATTAATGTGAGAACAGGAGAGGAATCAGTTCTAGATTTAACATTGGTGTCAAACTCAGTGGCTGGAATTAGTTGGTGGGACATTAATAAAAATACAACAATTGGTACTGATCACTATCCCATTAAAATAACAATTGGAATAAAACTGAATAATAATAGGATAAAAGTAAATAAGAAGTGGAACTTTAATAAAGCAGATTGGAATAAATTCAAATATTTGAGTAATAACAGGACAGAGAAAATTGACATGACAATGGATGTTAATGAGGTAAATAGTTGTGTTTGTAAAACGATTTGAGATTTCACAACAATCAATGAAAAAAGAAGGGAGACAGAGAGATAAGAAGATTGTACCATGGTGGACAAATGATTGTAGTGAAG
>NW_023628580.1:0-2170 GCF_014905685.2 Nematolebias whitei | reverse complement strand
TCAGAGAAACTGACGTTTATTTTCTAAACATGATCCTTCCTGTTAAAAGGAGTTTTTCTTTCCACTGTCTCCTTTGTGCTTGCTCAGGATGGGCGACTGTGACGAAGTAAAGACTGAACACAATCTGCTGCTTCCCTAGAGAAACAACTTTAATAATTATCTTTTATAATCCGTGAGCATGCATCAGGATGTCTTTTATAATGTTTCTGTTCAGAGACCTGAGACGACTTCTGTTGGGACTTGGAGCTGCAGAAATAAACTGAGCTGAATAACTGATCAATAAACTGATAAATTAAAGGATTATTAACAGAACTAATAAAATGATTACTACCTGCATCAATAACTGATCAATAAACTGATAAATTAAAGGGTTATTAACAGAACTAATAAAATGATTACTACCTGCATCAATAACTGATCAATAACCATCTCCGTCCTCAGTGGGAGGAGCTCAGCGGTGTTGATGATGACGCCAACAGCGTTAGAACCATTGAGATCTGCACGCCTAGTAGCCCCGCCTCTTACTGGCTGAGGACCCGGTGGATCCCCCGACGGGCGGCGACCACGCTCTACGTGGAGATCCGGTTGGTGGATTTATTCTGCGGTAGTGTCATGTGACAGGAAGTGATGCAAGTGATGGTGTCCCGACCCGCTGCAGGTTCACCATGATGGAGTGTGCTGGGATGAACAAGCCCCACTGCAAGGAGACCTTTAACCTTTACTCGTACGCGTCTGACAGCGACGAGGCCACGCCCACTCACCCCACCTGGATGGAGAACCCCTACAGCAAGGTGGCCACCATCGCCGCTGACCACCTGCTGCGGCGTGGTGGGGAGCGGCGCTCCAACGTCAAGCTGCTGCGGCTGGAGGCGCTACAGGAGGCGGGGCTTTACCTGGCCTTCCAGAGCCAGGGCGCCTGCATGGCGCTGCTCGCCGTGCGCGTCTTCTACAGGAAGTGCCCGCCCCTCCGCCGCGCCTTCGCCTTCTTCCCCGAAACCATCCCCCACTCTCTGGTGGAGCAGGTAACCATGGCAACAACATGGGAAACAGGAAGCAGGAGTTTTTTTCCTTCAAAATTAAAGGCTTTACTTTCAAAGTAAAAGCTTCAGTTGATAACAGTTTACAAAATAAAAGCATTAGTGCCGTTTGTTTTATTTTGAAGACTTCTTTGTCTGTGCGCAGGCTCAGGGTGTGTGTGTGGAAAATGCTGTGACCCCGCCTGGGGAGTACTCGAAGCCTCCCAGCATGCTTTGCGGCGAGGACGGTCAGTGGGTGGCGGAGCCAACGTCCAGCTGCGCCTGTCGCCCCGGTTACGAGGCGGGCGACAGCGGCGTGCGCTGTAGAGGTGAGACATTTCAACATAAAAGCACCAAGATTAGTTGTTGTCTGCCGCCTTTAAAGGTGGGTGATCATGTAAACGTCTCTGTGTTTGTTAGCAAAATATCTCAAGAACCAGTGGACAGACTTATCTACACCTGAATCACCTGTAGGTCTAACTCAATTCAAGATGGCCACCAAAACTAATCAGAGGTAGATAAAAGAAACAGTTGAAAGGGTATTTTACAAATGCTGAGCTGAAGTGTGGTGTGGTAGTAGCTGAGAGTCCTCCCAAACACGTACTCTGAGGGCAACAGATCACACCCCGCGTTAGCCTTCAGCTCCGTTAGGTTAGCTTTTAGCTGTTTCCCTGCCAGTATCCAGCTATAAAACTTCAGAAAACATTTGCAGCTCATAACTGAAGACTGAGTCAGTCCATAACCAGACCTGAACTTTCAACATCTACTGTTCATCTTTTATTCCGAGCGTGTTGCACATGACTACGTTTTTTTTTTTTCATTTTTTACAGGCTCATTTTGCATTACCATAATTTTGTGATAGTTTTCTGGTTTTCAGTTTCTGAAAGCTGAAAAGTCGCACTTTACTCTCATTATAGACATTACGGTAACTCGACTCACGACTCAACGCTCATGAAACGACCCCTCTGTGTCCCTCCCCACACACAGACAGGGACAGGTAACCCAGCCAGCTCTTGTCTAATGTGGGACATTTGAGCGTCCCCACCTCCTCATGTGGTACTGTCCCGCTTAAATCAGGATAGCTGGCATGAATGCCATTAGCCAAGTCATAAGATAATTTACTAGCATAGTATTTAGCCTAATCTTTCACCTAG
>NW_023628579.1:1533-2170 GCF_014905685.2 Nematolebias whitei | reverse complement strand
GATGCTGCTTTTTTTCATGATCTCTTCTCTACTCTATCAAATCACATAGATTGCTCGCTGGTACTGGGAGGTGATCTTAACTTTGGTCTAGATAACAAAATAGACAGGCTGAATGCAGTAGGAGCTCAACGCAGTTGGCAATCCATAAATGTAGTTAAACAGTACATGAGTGATTATGGACTCTGCGATGCATGGCGGTCTCTTCACCCTAATAGTAAAGAGTATTCTTTCTTTTCACATGTGCATCACTCTTACTCTCGTCTGGATTATTTTATAATCAGCAACTCATTGCTGACCAACATTTCAGACACTAAGATACACCCTATTGCTATCATGCACCAGTTACTTTAAATTTAGATAATAAGAAAGAAATCCCAAAAAGTATAAACTGGAGATTAAATACCTCACTGCTTATGGACGAAGAATTTATACAATACTTTAAAAATGAATGGACATCGTATTTAGAGTTTAATGACTTGCCAGGTACATCAGCGTGTACACTCTGGGAGGCTGGGAAAACAGTTATGAGAGGGAAAATAATATCCTACGCAACAAACAAAAAGAAAAAAGAAAATAAACGTATTGAGGATTTAGAGAAATCTATCAAATTATTAGAAAGTTTACAAGGAGAGGAAAC
>NW_023628579.1:0-1433 GCF_014905685.2 Nematolebias whitei | reverse complement strand
TATATGGTATTAAAGACACAAATGGTAACATAACTTATGACGAGGAAAAAGTAAATAGTGTTTTTAGAGATTTCTATAAAACTCTATACACTCCACAAATAAATCCAACAGATGAAGATATTAATCAATTCTTGGAGAGAGTAATACTTCCAAAACTAGACAGTAGTCAATCTTCAGAACTAGACTCAACATTAACATCAGATGAGCTCCGTGAAGCCATTAAAAACATGCCTAATAAGAAATCTCCAGGCCCAGATGGATATCCAGCAGAATTTTATAAAGAGTTCTGGAACATCCTGGAACCAATATTTCACAGAATGCTACATGAGTCTGAAGAAAATGGCAGATTTCCAACACATATGAATTCAGCCAACATTAGTTTACTATTAAAACCAGGCAAAGACCCAGTACTACCTACCAGTTATCGCCCCATCTCTCTTATTAATGTGGATGTTAAAATAATTAGTAAAGTCCTCTCTAAAAGATTAGAGAAAATAATTCCTCTCATTATTCATCCTGACCAAACTGGATTCATAAAAGGAAGACACTCGACCACAAACACACGCAGATTATATAATTTAATAGAGTATTCATATAGTAAAAATATTGAAACAGCTATTTTGTCTTTGGATGCAGAAAAAGCATTTGATAGGGTAAACTGGAAATTTTTATTTGCTACATTGAGTAAATTTGGTTTTGGGGACCATTTCATTAATTGGTTAAAAATATTATATAACTCACCAAGAGCATGTGTCAGGACAAATAATCAAATATCTTCAAGCTTCTGTTTACAGAGGGGGACCAGGCAGGGATGTCCACTTTCACCTGCACTATTTGCTATTTTTATTGAACCTTTAGCAGCAGCAATAAGACAAACTGCTGATATTAAAGGTATACTGTGTAAAAATATAGAACATAAAATTAGTCTTTATGCTGACGATGTTTTACTTTTTCTTCAGAACACAGAAAATTCAATATCTAATGTTATCGAATTAATAAACTTATTCTCAAAAGTTTCTGATTATTCTATAAATTGGTCAAAATCTACAGCTCTTCCAATAAACTGCGTGTTTAATACTTCTCTCAATGAACGACTACAATCAGGTAACATTACATACTTGGGCATTAATATTTCTCCTAGATTGGAAGACTTAATAAGATTGAATCATATCCCAATTTTAAAGAACATTGAAGATGATCTTACTAGATGGAAATCTCTGCCCATATCACTTATGGGAAGAGTTGCCTCAGTAAAAATGATGGTCCTGCCGAGAATAAACTATTTATTCTCAATGATTCCAAATAAACCTTCAACTGAATGGTTTAAGTCACTGGACTCTTTGATATCTAAATTCCTTTGGAAAAACAAAACTCCACGTATTAGCTTAAAAGCATTACAGAAATCCAAAGATACCGGAGGATTAGAACTTCCC
>NW_023628578.1:0-2170 GCF_014905685.2 Nematolebias whitei | reverse complement strand
TTTGTGTTGATCCTCGGCGCGCACAGGGATGGTCCAAAAACCAGAGGCGACGTCGAGGGTCGAGAAGTACTTACCATCGGTGACCTTTGGCAGTTCCTGATGGAGCTGAGTCATTGGCCACCTGGATAAAGGTACTTGTTTATTTAGCTTCCTGTAGTCTATGGTAAGTCTCCACTTACCATTTGGTTTTAAAACTGGCCATAGGGGCGCAGAGTAGGTGCTATTACATTGTCTGATTATACCTTTGACCAAAAGGTCATCAATGATCTCCTGGACTGGCTGGTGTGCTGCCAGAGGGATCTTGTATTGTCTGACAAATGTTGGTGTAGTGAACCTGATCTGACCCTGATCTGACCCTGATGACCCCAAATCTATCAGATGGACAGGGACTGTTATTTCATTGATCTGAATACAGTCTGAGCCATCTGATGACTTTCTTTCTTGAATTAATCAAGCAGAAAAGACAATTCTCTATGATCATCACTGTTTATAAATGTTTGATAATCAAATTGTGTTAGTTCACTCAATGTTACAGGTTGAAAAGAACTACTCATTTTTATTTTACATAAACAGTAAGTAATGATTTTTATTCCTCATTCAAATAAGAAATCAGGTTAATATGCATTTCTTGATTTTCTGTCTTCAATGAGCAAGCTTCGTAAGTATGTGAAAGTTGAAGCTTCGGTCAACTAAATGTTTACTGAAGAAGGGATGTCATGTTTTACTATTTGAGAAGATACAACAGAGTGAGACTCCACGAAGTCTGGTATCCTGCAATAATCTTTTCTGTATGTTGAAAACAAACTCATTCTCTGACCTCGACTTTTGATAACACCTTACGTCAAAAACCACACCTCTTTCTGGTCCATCCACGAATCAGAAAGCTCTGAAGTAAACCCGGAAGTAAACTCATTTAAAATGTGGCAACTTCCCGGCTCTGTCAGAGTTGCTGGGGTTGAAAGATTTTGAAGAGTCTAGTCAGTTCCTAGAAGGAAAGAGTTTGGAGGGAGTGATGCAGATCCTGAGAGTTCTGTTAGAGTGAAAGGAGTTCAGAGTTCTTGGGTGCAAACGCGTTCAGGATGATCCAGAGACGTTTTGGGATTATAACTTCTGTTTGAACAAACCACGCACGACTCTCGAAGGATTTCAGCCGCTCTCAACGGAGACGCTGAAATAGTCGGAAGGATTCTATACCGAGCTGATCTACGTCAACCAGGTAACAGTTCTTCTTCGACTAAAGTGTACCGGAGGCAAGCTGAGATCTGATGAAGCGTGCACGTTCTGGACAAACAGATTAATTCCCTCACATATCTCTCTGTAAGATAAATCTCCATTTCATCTTAAAACTCTCCTCTATCTCATAAAATCAGTACAGATATTTTAGAAATATCTGAAGCAAAGTCCTCAATCACCGCCGCGTGATTGAAGTTCATTTTCTGTGAAACTTGTCTGTTATTATTTTCATATTTTGCCAAATTAATGTAAATGTTTGATGTTAAACTTTGATTCTGAAAATAAATGGCCGCATTCGTTTTGATGGGTCAAAGATAAATAACGTCTCTCGTTACATTTCTGTTAAATTCAATGCACGACATTTACACAGTCAGAAAGATGAGGAACTCGTGAATATTGTATGCATATATATCTCGTATATTGTCATACTACATTGGCGATGCGTTGGGTGGGGTTGGGATTCTCACTGCGTGGAGTGAGGTCAACCCACAATCTGTTGAGTCAGTTGAAAATGACTTTTCATATTTTAAAAGAACTTGGCGTAGTTTGTCTCTTTCTTCATCAGATGTCAGAGCGTCGGCTTGGGCGACCACCTGATCAATCTGTGATGAGAATGTTAAGGGTTCTTGCTCCTTGGGGAGCTCCAATGAATCCCTGTCTGAGTCGTCGGGCCTGTCTATGGGTATGACACCATAGGTTTGAGGTCCTTGGTCGACATCATCGGTTGAGAAAAGGGCTATGGCCTGTGTTGGTTTTGTAAACCATACTGGCCCAGCTTCTTGACTCGGTACCAGGTTGTCTGGGAGTCCTCCCAGAAATGGAATGCCTAGTTCAAAATCATGAAAGTCAGTTGAAATCAACCATCCTAGCATAGTGTTTTTTGGGATCAGCACCTCATCCATGCCTGTGTTACACACAGCAATAGATGTGGTCCTGG
>NW_023628577.1:0-2171 GCF_014905685.2 Nematolebias whitei | reverse complement strand
TGTAGTGAGCTTAACCTGATGTCAAATCTGACCAGATGGACAGAAACTGTTATTTCATTGATCTGCATCCAGAAATACAGTTTGATCCATCCTGAGACTTTCTTTCTTGAAGTAATCAAGTGGAAAAGACAATTCTCTATGATCATTACTATTTTACAAATGTTTTAATAATCAAATTGTGTTAGTTCAAACAATGTTTACAGGTTGAAGAGAACTACTCATTTTTATTTACATAAACAGTAAGTAATGATTTTTATTCCTCATTCAAAGAAGAAATCAGGGTAATATGCATTTCTTGATTTTTCTGTCTTCAATGAGCAAGTTTGTAAGTGTGTGTCAAAGTTCAGGCTTCGGTCAACTAAAAAGTTTACTGAAAAGAAATGTCATGTTTAACTTTTACAGCAGATACTAGGAGAAGAGACGCCACTGAGACTGGTTTTCTCCAATAATCTTTCTGTCTGTTTTAAACAATCCTTGACTTTCCATAATACCTTACATCACAAACCACACCTCTGTTCTGGTCCATCGACCAATCAAAAAGCTCTCAAATGACCCGGAAGTCGAACCCATTTAAATGTGGCGACTTTCCAGTTCAACAGGGGAGTTTTTCAGAGCTTGAAAGTTTTCCTGGAGAAGAGTTCCAGAGTTTAACTCTCTGAAGAGAGTTAAAGAGTTCAGAGTTCTTGGATGCTAACGCAGGCATCCAGGATGCTTCTATTGGAATCCAGAATCCAGAGACGATTTTGGAGATTATAACTTCTGTTTGGATAACCTCACACGACTCCTAAAAGTATTTTAGCTGTTCTCAACGGAGACGCTGAAAGAGTCAAAAGAAGGACTTCACGCCGACCTGATCTATCATCAACCAGGTAAAAGTTCTATTTCGACCAAGCGTACCGTGGCCAAGCTGAGATCTGAAGGAGCGTGCACGTTCTGGTCAAACAGATAAATTCCCTCACACACCTCTCTGTAAGATAAATCTCCATTTTCCATCTTTAAACTCTCCTTTCTCCTAAAATCATTACAGATATTTTTAGAAATGTCTGAAGCAAAGTTTCTTAATCACCGCCGTGTGAATGGATGTCTGCTGTTCTGCTGAAAAGTGACAACAATCGCCGTATTGTTCTCGCTTCCTGTGAAACTAGCCATGTTGTTGTTTTCATATTTTGCCAAATTAATGTAAATGTTTGATGTTAAACTTTGATTCTGTAAATAAATGACCGCATTCATTTTGATGGGTCAAAGATAAATAACGTCTCTCGTTACATTCCTGTTAAACTCAATGCACGCATGCTACACAGTCAGAAAAATGAAGAACCCGTAAATGTATGAATATATCTCAGCATACTGTTCATACTACATGATTTAGTTTTGACCCAGATGGAGGATTTTTTACTTTCTATCCCAGGCTTTTCTTTGCTCCCCGAGTATGATTTTTTGTTAACAGAAATAGAGACTCTAAAGACTCCTGTTGCAGCCATTCCTGAGGTGGGTCCTCATCTCTCCTACTCCGAGGGGGTCCCGGCTGACGCTCCTCATCTCTCCTACTCCGAGGGGGTCCCGGCTGACGCTCCTCATCTCTCCTACTCCGAGGGGGTCCCGGCTGACGCTCCTCATCTCTCCTACTCAGAAGGGGTCCTGTCCGACGCTCCTCATCTCTCCTACTCCGAGGGGGTTCCGTCCAACGCTCCTCATCTCTCCTACTCCGAGGGGGTCCTGTCCTACGCTCCTCATCTCTCCTACTCCGAGGGGGTCCCGGCTGACGCTCCTCAGCTCTCCACATCCCCAGAGGGGTCGGCGCTCTCCACATCTCCAGAGGGGTCGGCGCTCTCTACATCTCCAGAGGGGTCGCCTCCATGGTCCTCCATGTCATCTGCTGCAGAGCCACAGGCCTCTCCGTCGTCTGCTGCATAGCCACAGGCCTCTCTGTCGTCTGCTGCAGAGCCACAGGCCTCTCTGTCGTCTGTTGCAGAGCCCCTGGTCTCTCCTCCAGCAGCAGCAACTCCCCTGGTCTCTCCTCCAGCAGCAGCAACTCCCCTGGTCTCTCCTCCAGCAGCAGCAACTCCCCTGGTCTCTCCTCCAGCAGCAGCAACTCCCCTGGTCTCTCCTCCAGCAGCAGCAACTCCCCTGGTCTCTCCTCCAGCAGCAGCAACTCCCCTGGTCTCTCCTCC
>NW_023628576.1:0-2171 GCF_014905685.2 Nematolebias whitei | reverse complement strand
GATATTTAAACTGCTAACAGTTGGCTGGTGAGGTATTTAAGTTCCTATTAAATGCAATTCTCAGGTGTATTTCTTACCTTGTTTCTTCACTTGCTTCTGTGTTAAAACATGTCACCGGTTTATTTCTCTGGTTCGCTAAGAGGCACTGGTTTTTGCAATATAGTTGACAGACAAGGAATAAGTTTGGCAAAAAGGTGGTTGCAATGAGTGACTTTGGAGCGTGATCTGTTGCCCGTTGGGTACATTGGGTATTAACTCTTGCACTCTGAACTTTAACATTACACATTGATACTGAATGGGGAAACTGTGGCTGAGTGGTTAGAGCAGTCATCCTCCAATGGGAGAGTTGGGTGTCCGATTCCACCAGCAGTCACATGTTGAAGTGTCTGTGGCAAGACACTGAACCCCTCATTGCTTCTGTGGTGTGTCCCATTGGTGAACAAATGTGATAAAGCACTGATTATTCTTTGTATAAATATAGTAGAGTGCTGTATGAATGGGTTAATGAGGACACAGATTGTAGTGTAAAGTACTTTGAGTATCTTGATAAGATAGAAAGGTGCTATATAAGTACAGTTCATTTACTGCTTTTAAGTTAAAACTTTTGAGTGCTTATTTACAGTTTGAGTATTTGCACTTAATATTACTTTACACATGACTAATTTCCACAAGAAAATGTATTTTATACTTCAGCTATTCCCGACAACTTAATTTTTTTTGTCAGACAAGAATGAGAAGACTAGCAACAGAAGAAGATAATGGAGAATGCATCAAGGTTTCTCATAAACTGTCCACTTAAAATGGATGGCCTCCATCCTGGACCTGTCATTGTGTGCTCATTGGCAGACATCTTTAACACCTCACTTACCCTGGAGACAGTTCCCACCTGCCTGAAGACTGCCACCATCATCCCAGTTCCAAAAAGTTCTACAGTGACTGGTCTGAATGACTATCGGCCAGTGGCCCTCACCCCGATAGTCGCTAAATGCTTCGAAAAACTGGTCATGACTCACATCAAAACAACCATCAACATCAACGAGGACCCTCATCAGTACGCATACCGTGAGAACCGATCAACAGAGGATGCAATCTCCTCTGTGGTCCACACTGCGCTCAACCACCTGGAGCAGAAAAACTCTTACGTCCGTATGCTCTTTGTGGACTTCACATCCGCCTTCAACACCATGATCCCCCAAACCCTGATGGACAAACTATCCACACTAGGACTAAGCCCCTCCATTTGCAACTGGGTACTAGACTTTTTAACAAACAGACCACAGTCAGTGAGGATCCACAACCTCTCCTCCTCCACCATAACCCTCAGCACTGGCTCTCCTCAGGGATATGTGTTGAGCCCCCTCCTGTTTACTCTGCTCACATATGATTGTGCAGCTACCCATCCAGGCTGTCACATTGTAAAGTTTGCAGATGATACAGCGGTGGTGGGATGCATCACAAACAATGATGAGTCCAGCTACAGGCAAGAGGTGGAACACCTGGAGAGCTGGTGCAAAGAGAATAACCTTCACATCAATGTGAAGAAGACAAAGGAGATGATTGTGGACTTCAGAAGGAACAAAAACATCTACACCCCCCTGAACATAAGAGGATCTGCGGTGGAAGTGGTCTCCAGCTACAAGTACTTGGGTGTACACATGAATGACAACCTCAGCTGGAGCAACAACACCACCAGCCTGATCAAGAAAGCTCATCAGAGACTCTACTTCCTCAGACGGCTGAGGCGAGCTGGTCTGGGAAGCTCAGTCCTCACCTCCTTCTACAGGTGTGCAGTGGAGAGCATCCTGTGCTCCAGCATCAATGTGTGGCATGGAGGCTGCACAGCTGCAGAAAGAAAAGCTTTGCAGAGAGTGGTGAAGGCTGCACAGAAATCTGTCGGAATCAGCCTCCCCACCATCACAGACATCTACACCTCCAGATGCAGGAAGAGGGCCACCTGCATCATGAAGGACCCCACTCACCCAGCACACACACTTTTTGCCCCACTCCCCTCAGGAAGGAGGTTAAGGAGCATTAAGTGTAGAACCACTAGACTGAGGAACAGCTTCTACCCTGAGGCTGTTAGACTCATGAATCTCTAACTAGAATAATCACTGTGAAAAACCATATCATGTTGCTGCTGATCTGTTTCATGTTGCTGCTGATCTGTTTCA
>NW_023628575.1:1672-2171 GCF_014905685.2 Nematolebias whitei | reverse complement strand
TGATAAAAATAAAGTTGTTGAGGTTTATGATAAAAATAAAGTTGTTGCGGTTTATGATAAAAAATAAACTTGTTGCTTTTTATGATAAAAATAAAAAGTTGTTGAGGTTTATGATAAAAATAACAGTTGTTGAGGTTTATGATAAAAATAAAGTTGTTGAGGTTTATGATAAAAATAACAAAGTTGTTGAGGTTTATGATAAAAATAACAAAGTTGTTGCGGTTTATGATAAAAATAAAAATGTTGTTGAGGTTTATGATAAAAATAAAAAAGTTGTTGAGGTTTATGATAAAAAAAAAAAAGTTGTTGAGGTTTATGATAAAAATAAAAAAGTTGTTGAGGTTTATGATAAAAATAAAGTTGTTGAGGTTTATGATAAAAATAAAGTTGTTGAGGTTTATGATAAAAATAACAAAGTTGTTGCTGTTTATGATAAAAATAAAGTTGTTGAGGTTTATGATAAAAATAACAAAGTTGTTGCTGTTTATGATAAAAATAA
>NW_023628575.1:269-1662 GCF_014905685.2 Nematolebias whitei | reverse complement strand
GTTTATGATAAAAATAACAAAGTTGTTGCTGTTTATGATAAAAATAACAAAGTTGTTGCTGTTTATGATAAAAATAAAGTTGTTGAGGTTTATGATAAAAATAACAAAGTTGTTGCTGTTTATGATAAAAATAAAGTTGTTGAGGTTTATAATAAAAATAACAATGTTGTTGCTGTTTATGATAAAAATAAAGTTGTTGAGGTTTATGATAAAAATAAAAAAGTTGTTGAGGTTTATGATAAAAATAACAAAGTTGTTGCTGTTTATGATAAAAATAAAGTTGTTGAGGTTTATGATAAAATAAAAAAGTTGAGGTTTATGATAAAAATAAAGTTGTTGCTGTTTATGATAAAAATAAAAAAAGTTGTTGAGGTTTATGATAAAAAGTGACAGTTGATTATGATATTTAAAAAAAATGGAGTTATGGCGAGTTTAGCCAAATCTAAACTAAAAACAACATTTTGCTCAATCTGTAATCTTGTGATTTGCAACACTCAGAATTTGTTTTTAGAATGACCCTCAGCTACTACCACATCAAATTTTAGGTCAGTGAAACAAATTGACTTCAGCTCTTCATGAATGTTTCCAGGTTGTGGCAGCCATCTTTTCAGGTTGACTTGGAAACAAATTAGTTGTGTATTTACATTCACTGACTACTTTCTGAAATGTTGAAATTGGTCACGTTGCACGAGATATTTTGCTGACAAACAGACACGTGCCAAAACATTATCACCTTTGGGCAGTAATAAAAATCACAAGTCTGGTTTTAAGCGCGTCTAGCTGTGGTTTCAGTTCTGTCTTTATTTTGCTGTTAACGTTTCTATTTTCATAGCAGCCGTCAGCGAGACTCTGATGTGGACGACCGAGCTGTAAAACGTCCAAACAGCCGCAACGAGTCTCTCTTCTGCTAATTTATTACAACCCTAATGGTTCCGAGACTTTTAGCTCCGAGAACAGATGAAGAAGCAAAAGCCTCCGTTGAAACTAGAGAAACATTCTCTGCCCAAATGCAGAGTGAATGCTGAACATTGAAAAACGGTTGTAGCAGAACAGCAGCTAAAATAAACTAAATAGTAGCTAAAAGTTTAAAATTGCAAGACGCTAACTAAAGGCTAACCGTAGCAAAAGGCTTTCTAAAAGCAGTAAAATAACTAAAGTAGAAAAATCCTAGCTCAAACCAATGTAGATCAACATAGCTAAAAGTAGCAAAAGGCTTAAATAAGTGTCAAATGCCTAAAAGATAAACATTATCAAAAGGGTGTATGAAAGCTAAAAGTAAAAGAACGGTAAAGAATCAAAAACTAGCCAATATAGCAGAAAATTTGCTTAAAGGTAGCAGAAAGCTTAGCTAAAATCTTACAGTAGCAGCTAAAATCTTACAGTAGCAGCTAAA
>NW_023628575.1:0-259 GCF_014905685.2 Nematolebias whitei | reverse complement strand
CTTACAGTAGCAGCTAAAATCTTACAGTAGCAGAATGGTAACTAAAAGCATATAAAGGTTAACAACAAAGTCCGTGCTCAATAATCCAGGTATACAATCCAACCTTTTTCAGTCAGGTCATCTGGACAGTTTCTTGTTTTGTGCTGAGCGAGGCCGGGCGCTTGACGCCAGAACCGAGAGCCCGCTCGGGGCTCACCTCGCCGCCTCACCGGGTAAATGTCTCATCGTGTTTTCATTTACCAGGTGAGGCGGCCAGGTG
>NW_023628574.1:0-2171 GCF_014905685.2 Nematolebias whitei | reverse complement strand
TTTTCCCTGAGCCCGCGAGACGATCCATCGCTGGGGGGGGACGCTTTGCTCACAGTCGGTGGCCCAAAACGCCTTTTACGCGTTTCTTTTCCCTCACCTCCTCTGTTTTTTACGGTCCATGAACCGAGTTCAGGAGGAGGGATTGACAGCTCTCCTGGTGGCTCCCGGCGTGTGAACGCACTATGGTTCCCAGGCCTGCAACGTCTGTTGTGGGGTCGCCGTGGAACTGTCGTGGAGGAAGGATGCTCTCCTTCAGGCAGGAGGAGCGACCAAGAGTTACCCAGAAATAGGTCAACACCGGTGGGTCTGACCGCTGAGCGGTCCCACTTAGAGGATGGGTCTCCCTCAGGAGATAGTGTGCACAATTCAAGATTCACGTGCTGCATCTACCACAGTTCTGTACACATCAAGGGTACGGCTTTTCAGCGCTGGTGTACAGAGAAGGTTTAGAGACCACTTCATGCCTTTTAGGCGGCGTGTTGTTTTTCTACAACACCTGATGGATAGGGAGTTGGCTTTCAGTACGCTTTAACGTACGTTGCAGCCATCTCTTCCTGCCACAAAGGGTTTGGAGACAGAACAGCTTTTAATCACCCGCTGATGAAGCGGTTTCTAAAAGGTGTACAGAGATGTAGGCCTGTTTCATGCCCACTTGTTCCACAGTGGGATTTAACGCTGGTCCTGCGAGCCCTGATCAAAGCTTCAATTGAGCCTCTGGATCAGGTTTCATTTAAATTCTTGTCTCTTTTAACAGCCCTGTTGCTGGTTTTAACACCCGCTAAGAGGGTAAGTAATTATCTGCCCTCTCTGTTGTTTCGTCATGCCTTAGAATTAGGCTGACGGGCAGCTCAGCTGTTTTAAGACCAACCCAGCTTTTATGCCTAAAACATCACGAGCTCTTTTAAATCAAGAGTGATATCGTTGGAGGGGTCTTTTCCCCCCCACAGATCAGAAGGGGAAGCATCTGTTCATCTTCTCTGCCCGGTGCAGGCGTTGACGTGTTACGTAACGCGCACAGCTGCAATGCGTTCAAATTCAACAATTGTTTGTGCATTATAGAGATGCTTCTGCAGGTCGCCGTTATCCATCCAGCGCTTGTCACACTGGCTGTGTGAGGCCTTTTCTGAAGCCTACAGAGCATCAGATTTAGGGCCTCCTGTCAACCTCTAAGCACACTCGACCAGGGGTATCGCATCTTCGACTGCTCTGCATAATGGTATGTCAATGCAGGACATTTGCACTGCGGCTGCATGGTCAACACCCTGCTCATTTATTCGCTTTTACCTACGTGATGTAACGGCTCGTTTCATGACACATTCTGTCCTTAGTGCCCTAACAGAATGAATATTGTTGTTCTCATGGAACTCTGTTTAAGCTCACTTCTGTCTGCATGCATTACAGTGTGAGATGTTGTTTTCAGTCACAGTCGTGTCTGTGATTCTGGTTCTATTGTCACTAATCAGTTCATGATTATTGTTAACAATCAGTTCATTTGATTATTGATCAATTCATGGACATTAATCTGTTTATACTGTTCAGCCATGAACCAGTTGGTTCATGCCCTCCTCCCCCCCCTCTTTTAAACTTCCTCTTCCCGTTGAAAGTTTTTCCGGGGTATTCATGTTTGTCAGAACGCATAGTTACACAACATGCGTCTGTGCATGGCACATAATTACGCGATGCGTAGTTTATGCACACGGGGAGCTGAGTGACAAGACGTTTTTTGGGCAAGCTTCCGCTTCTTACTGTGTTCGAATGGACCCAGTGAGGCGAGGACCACATCCGCTTCGCCCTTAAACCATCAGCGACAGCCTTAAAGGGCGAAGCCTATATGAAATAGAACGTTGGTTACGTACTGTAACCCCAGATTCTATGAATATAGGCGTAGCCCTTTAAGCGTCGGGCCTCACTGGCTCCTAAATGGCTGAAGAAAAAAGCTATTTTGGGAGCCGATTTCCCGCTCTTAACGTAATTTATACGGACCGGGTGGGGCCCACACAGCAGGTGGGCGTGGACTAATTTTTTTCAGTGCTTATGCTGCGCATAATGGGATAAACCATCAGCGACAGCCTTAAAGGGCTACGCCTATATTCATAGAATCTGGGGTTACAGTACGTAACCAACGTTTTATGGCTGTTATTTTGGCCTTTGTTGTTCAGCACATTGCTCAA
>NW_023628573.1:0-2171 GCF_014905685.2 Nematolebias whitei | reverse complement strand
AGCATCCTGAGCTCCAACATCAGAGTCAGAGAGATTTATTTATCATTTGCATCTCATGTGGTACATGTGGTGGAATTAAATTATGTATGCTGGGTCCAAGTCACATCCAACAATAAAATGTAAAAGAAAAACAGTAAAAAAGATCTAAAATATGAACTAAGAAAAACATTAGCTAAATAATACACTAAGCACTAATAGCATAAAAACATTATGTCGAACAACAACAAGAACATGAGTCTGTGTAAGCAGATCAGCAGCAACATGATGTGATTTTTCACAGTAATTATCCTGGTGAGAGATTCATGAGTCTAACATCCTCAGGGTAGAAGCTGTTCCTCAGTCTATTGGTTCTAAACTTAATGCTCCTCAACCTCCTTCCGGAGGGAAGCAGGGCAAAAGGTGTGTGCTGGGTGAGTGGGGTCCTTCATGATGGTCCTTCCTGCATCTAGAGGTGTAAATGTCTGTGAAGGTGGGGAGACTGACTCCAAAAGACTTGTGTGCAGCCTTCACCACTCTCTGCAAAGCTTTTCTTTCTGCAGCTGTGCAGCCTCCATGCTACATGTTGATGCTGGAGCACAAGATGCTCTCCACTGCACACCTGTAGAAAGAGGTGAGGACTGAGCTTCCCAGACCAGCTCATCTCAGCCGCCTGAGGAAGTAGAGTCTCTGATGAGCTTTCTTAATCAACGTGTAGCATGAAGGCTGCACATCTGCAGAAAGAAAAGCTCATGTTCCACATGTGATGCGAATGACAACAAAGTCACCTTGAACATAGAAGTAGGACATCAAGTCACAGATATTGATGCACATGAATAAAAAAGACATTATTGATATTAGAGAAACATTATAGGTAAATGTGACTTCTGTGGCAAATATGAGACGATAGAGTATATACAGTATATACAGTACTTGCAAAAAATCAATAATGGAAAAACACTGAACTGATTGACATTCTAAATAAAATGGAAACTAGGTTACATCTTATTGAAAAAGAGAAAGAAAACAGAGAAATTTAAAAAAATCATACAGGTTTACTGCATTATCTTAAACAGATAATTTGTTTGATAGGACATGTGTTATTTTATTTTAATTAATATTTGCATCACTACAGTGCACTCCCTTTTTGCCACTTGGTGGTGGTAATGCACCAAATTGCTGGTTGACAACAACCAAAGAAACCTGAAGAAGACAACCAATCAAAGCTGATGAGTTACAGCTGTAAAACTGGGAGAATAGGGTTCATAAACCTCAAACGTTGTTTGCACCTTTAGATAGTGTCAAGAACCATGGGAGGCTGTTGGATCTTGGTAATTTCTCTAGTTGCAGTGTGCCTTAACAAAGGTTTGTATTTGGCTTCCTTTAAAATGTTTTTGTGATTTTTGTTGTTGAATATTGTAATTGTGTGTAAAATGATGATGGTGATGAAGGAATTTTTTTTATACCTGTCCAAAGAGTAAGTTGGCAGGAAAATAAAACAACCTTTGGATTAGAATTTTTCTTCAGAGCCATCTGGAAAGCTATTTACCAGAAATTGTAAAGGTTTACTTGTAATTCACTCCTGAGAATTTTTCAAGATGGTGCTTCACTAGCATGAGCATAGCAACATGCCAGGTAATTGCACTGACTTGATTTATGAAACGCTGACTTTCTGAACAAATTACTTATCTACACAGGGACGGGTTTGCCAGTTGATGCAAAATATGAATGGACTGATCAACAGGAAGGTATGTTTTGTATAATATCAATGGTGTTCTACTGTTGGAAACTAACGAGTCTCTGTTCATGCAGCGTCACCCATTGACAAAGCTCAGAAACTTGGCACTGCATTTCTCCAGTCTTTGGATTCAAAGTTGAACATACTAGCTAAAGGTAAACTTCTGACGTATTGAAAATGACTGAACAAAATACTCAAGCGATTAATGATGCTAAACCTGAGACTTTAATGTGTTTAATATGAAGATAAAAAAAAAAATACTAAAAAAAGTAACTAAAATGTGTCTGTACCAAGATGCCAAAGAAGTGGAGATTGTGACTGCAGGCGACGAAGCCCACAACGTGACTGCAGGCGACGAAGCCCACAACGTGACTGCAGGCGACGAAGCCCACAACGTGACTGCAGGCGACGAAGCCCACAACGTGACTGCAGGCGACGAAGCCCACAACGTGACTGC
>NW_023628572.1:0-2171 GCF_014905685.2 Nematolebias whitei | reverse complement strand
TCAGGTTCACTACAGTCCCCCCTTTGGAATTCATCCCCATGGACAGGTGATGATTTCCAAAGGGGGGACTGTAGTGAACCTGATCTGACCCTGATCTGACCCTGATGACCTCAAATCTATCCGATGGACAGGGACTGTTATTTCATTGATCTGAATACAGTCTGAGCCATCTGATGACTTTCTTTCTTGAATTAATCAAGCAGAAAAGACAATTCTCTATGATCATCACTGTTTACAAATGTTTGATAATCAAAATTGTGTTAGTTCACCCAATGTTACAGGTTGAAAAGAACTACTCATTTTTATTTTACATAAACAGTAAGTAATGATTTTTATTCCTCATTCAAAGAAGAAATCAGGTTAATATGCATTTCTTGATTTTCTGTCTGAAATGAGCCAAGCAATGTAAGTGTGTTAAAGGTCGGTTTTCGGTCAACTAAAATGTTTACCGAGAAAGATGTCATGTTTAAACTTTTTCAGAAGATTACCAAGTGTGAGACTCCAAAAAGTCTGAAGTCCTACAATAATCTTTCTGTTTGTTACTAAACAATCCTTGACTTTTAATAACATCTTACATCATAAACCACACCTCTTTTCCTGGTCCATCGACCAATCAAAAGCTCTCAAATGAACCGGAAGTCGACCCATTTAAAATGTGGCAACTTCCCAGTTCATGTTAGAATTCAGGAGAATTCCAGAGCCTGAGGAGATGAAGAACTCCAGAGTTGCTGACAATTAAGAGTCTGAGAAGTTCTGAAGAATGAAAGGAGTTCAGAGTTCTTGGGTGCAAACGCATTCAGGATGATCCAGAGACGTTTTGGGATTATAATTTCTGTTTGAAAACCACGTACGACTCTCTGAGGGTTTGGTAGTTCTCACGGAGACGCTGAAAAGAGTCAGAAAGGAACCTACGCCGACGCTGATTTCATCATCAAGGTAGATGGTTCTATTTTCGACCAAGTGTACCGTGGGCAAGCTGATATCTGATGGAGCGTGCAATTTCTGGTCAAACAGATTAATTCCCTCACATATTTCTCTGTAAGATAAATCTCCATTTCATCTTAAAACTCTCCTCTTTCTCATAAAATCAGTACAGATATCTTAGGAATATCTGAAGCAAAGTCCTTGATCACCGCCGAGTGATCGATGCTCATTTTCTGTGAAACTTGTCTGTTATTATTTTCATATTTTGCCAAATCAATGTAAATGTTTGATGTTAAACTTTGATTCTGAAAATAAATGACCGCATTGATTTGATGGGTCAAAGATAAATAACGTCTCTCGTTACATTTCTGTTAAATTCAATGCACGACATTACACAGTCAGAAAGATGAGGAACTCGTGAATATTGTATGCATATATATCTCATATATTGTCATACTACAACTAGTGGCACGTACCTACGTGACTACTACAGTAAGTACTTCTCGACCCTCGACGTCTGCAGAGTTCAACATCTTTTTGAACAAAGCATGTCCAGACGCCCACGAGCGTGGGACACTGATCTACGTGGACGACATCCTTTTGAGGCAGCCAACACTGGATTCTCATTTGGTTGAGATCGACCACGTCCTAAATCAGCTAACAACTGCTGGTGCTAAAATCTCACTGTCAAAGTGCCAGTGGTGCAGAACCAAAGTGGACTACGTTGGCCTCTTAGTAGGTCCAGACGGAGTACAACCACAATTGACTCGCACCCAAGGCCTAGACAACCTCAAAGTCCCAACCAACCTCAAAGAACTACAGAGTTTCTTGGGAGTGTGTAATTACTCTCGCCAGTTCATAGAGTATTATGCAGATCTCGCAAAACCACTAACTGAACTCTTAAAGAAAGACGTTCCTTTTGTCTGGACTGATACACAGCAGCAGGCAATGAACGCTCTCAAAGACAGGCTCAAATTAGCCCCATGTCTAGTCTACCCAGACTACAACAAAGCGTTCTACTTGGAAGTGGGCTTCTCAACTCACTGCATGAGTGCAGGTCTATACCAAATACACGACAAAGACAGGCGTGTTGTGGCCTACGCCAGCAAAACGATGGCAGGCCCTGAATTACGGTATTCAGACTGTGAGAAGGCTCTATTGACCACTGTGTGGGCAGTGAAACATTTCTCCTGCTATATCGGTGGACAGAGGATTATTGTTGAGACACAACACCAGCCAGTAACGTT
>NW_023628571.1:0-2172 GCF_014905685.2 Nematolebias whitei | reverse complement strand
GGACCTTTAAAGAGAATAATATAAAATTGTGTGTGTTGTGTAAAAGTTAATATTTTATAAAGATGATCAGATGTACCACCAGTTACTACCAGTGTTGAGCCACTTACTGAAAATTACAAACGTTAGTTGCTAGTTTTATATAAAAAATACAAATTAACTTTTTTAATTGCTGCATCTTGTAACATTTAATTTGAAAAAAATGAAACTGCAGTACTTTTAAATACATGGCAATATTGTCTTCATAAGGTGTAAATACACAATGCTTAATATTATTTTTAATTTATTAATTTTTCTTGATGTGTAATTTGAACGCATCATGATTTCTTATTTACCTCAGCCTGATCACATTTTAACAAACCGTCCCTGAACGCTTCATATGCAACACGAAGATCAACTTCTTCCGTTTCCAGCCTGTTATAAACAATAACTAGCGGGATTTAGTCATAAATTTGGATGATCAGAAAACTACTCTGACTGGACTGCATGTTTCTACCTCTTCTGCTCTCATCCACATTTCATCTAAGGTAAGTAATTACAAAGTCTCTTAATGCATCCTGTGTTCAGATAACTACCTTCACATTATTTGCCATGAGTAATGTAATTAAGGCATAACATAACTCATTGGTTTGTTGTCACTGAAAGAAGCAAACTGTACTTGATGTGCTATGAGCAGCCAGCTGATCTCAATAAATTACTTACTGTTCCGACGACGATGCTGGAGCCATTGTTAGCTGACGTTACTGCAGAATGCGCTGCAGCCCCGGGTAGAGTTGTGCTTGTTTTTTCGTTCTTGGCTGTTCTTTCATTTACTCCATCAAAAGTTGATTCGTCCTCGTCTGCCTCAATGTTGAGAAGATGGTGTGTGTGCGTCCGCTTTACGTGATAGTAAAAGGAGTTATACACTCTGTACTCACTTGGACAGCCATCAATCCCACACACCACACGAAAGTCAGGACTCCGACTATGCATGACGTTAATGTGACTCAAAAGTTGTCTCAAAGACAACGCCACAAATACGTAGCAAATAAAACAGCGCCAAATCATGTTGGATCAGAGATTTTCGTTGGTCAAAGGATCAGAAAAGGTGCTGTCGTACTACTGTGTTGATTGTCGCAAAAAAGCCGTTACTATGGTGACACCCGCCCACCAGCAAAATTACCGTAAATCTCAAGTACGATAAAATTATTTGTAAAGAGTTTCTGTCTTTGTAATGCGCATTACACATTCCTATCGATGTTTAATTGTGTTTTTATTGCTCAACGTTGCAGCTGACGCGAAATAAAAGAAGAAGCTGGGCGAGCAAGCTAGCTAGGAATTAGCTAACAGCATGGATGAGCTAGATGATGCGGTTGTGTCGACGTTAAGAGGTAACGTATTTATACAAAGTTGTTTATAATGTAGACTGAGACATGGAAAAAAGTTGTTGTAATGATCATACCAATATTACATAAAAGTTTTTACGTCTTTAGTGGCGTGTGTGTGTGTGTGAGAGCAAGCGGTAGAGATTTTAATGCTGCTGTAGGGGAGTGCTATGTTGCTAATGCTAACTGGACATTGGCCTGCACTGCACATTCTCCACCGGCGCCAAAAGAGAAAAACTGAATTCCGCTACATTTGGCTATAAATTATTAAAAATATTGCAATAATACAATGGAGAGAACACTACTCTTTTATGAGTTGCTGTTGCTGTGAACATTAATACATATCTCAGTTAATACCAACAATACCACTTTATATTTGTATTAAAACTGAATAACAATACAATTTTAAAATCAATAATACATGTAATTGTTATTGCTGGTTTGTCTCTAAATGCATGTCTCCCATCCATTCGTACAGCTACTTTGAGACAGCAACAAAAATGTGTTCAGTTAGCTGCAGATGTTAATTTAAATTAGATTGAACTATGAAATTTCAGATATCAAAGAAACTTCTAAATTTTCAAAATTTATAAACTAAACAATTTTACTGGTTTAAAACAATATTAATGTTAAAAAATGCTTTGTTGTGGCTAGTACAATTAAGAAAAAGCTAGTACTGTGTGCAATGTGTGCTGAATGCATAGTTTAATGGTATTAAGGTTTCTTTATTGTATCTGGTTTGTTAGCAAATTTACTTTAAACAGTCTCAGACCTCCATCTAAAGGCCCTTTGCTACAGCTTCTTCTCAAAC
>NW_023628570.1:0-2172 GCF_014905685.2 Nematolebias whitei | reverse complement strand
TCAATTCAATGACGTACCTGGCCAAAGACATGCCAGCGGAAGCCCACTTAAAAGAAATGATTATAGTGACCCCCACTCATCTAGATGAAGATCGGAAATCCAGGGTTGTGGCCGCAATGACAAAACAAGAAGAAAAACCAATCAAAGAACCCCTAAAGTTAGAGAAAGAAGACATAGAAAAATCATCGACACCAGGATCATCACCGGGAGCCAAGAAAAGTGAAGACCCGTTAAGGATCAGTCCTCAGGGGTCGAAAATGTCCCTGACCTCACCCTCAGAAAATGACCTGACAAGTTCAACCACAAGACGACGCAGAAGCGGAGCAGACTCACGAGAAGGACAGCCAAAGAGAGAAACATTAACAAAAATACAACCCTTAAACATAGAGAGTGAGGAGGATGACGACGAGCGCTCTCAGGGAGAACCAGATGCAGACCCGAGTCAGGAAGACACCGATGACGAAGGTAGTGCCAGTCTAGAATCAATAGCAGGCCAATACGACGGTCCAGTTAAGCCATTAAGAATAGGACAAAGAAAAGGACAAAAGAAGGGAGTAGAAATACTGGACGTACATAGAGTATCAGAAAGGTTAGCCAGGGACTTGAGTTGGGGCCCGGTGCAGGCGAGTGATGGGCGTCGAACTTACATCCCTGAAGCTGGCCAAAATCACTATGACATTCCACCAGTATGGGCAGACAGGTCAGAAGAGACAGTGGAACTGACTGTTAAAGCTACATTGGGAGAGTGGGCCAACATTTTAATGATGCCCTCATACCCCACATTAGCAGCCCACAAACCCTTAACTAGTAAGTTTAGGACCGCGTACCTAGGAATTGTACATGATGTGATGCTAAGAAGAATGAAAAAGACGGCCTACAAGTATGCCCAAGAAACAGAGAAGAAATTGCGAGATGAAATATCGGCCGATGAGGAAGATGATACATACCCGGCCGAGACAAGCCCACCATATCAAGTGCCTGAATCAACCCATGAGCCCAGGCAGGCTAGACAAAACCAAGCCCCAGGCCCAGAAACTGACAGTTATCGTGAGTACAAAAAGCTGAAAACCTTAGTGAGGGAAAAACAACCCCAGGAGACCACCGAAGAATACATCAAAGATGTGTGGCCCATGGTAGTTAGCTCCACTGAGTGTGATGCAGCAAAAAAGTTGTGGCTAGGTAATGTCACCACAAATCCGATGAGTAAAGGGGAATCGGCTCAAAGCCAGTATGAGAAACTAGTCCTAGAAGACATGGACGATGAAGACTCTCACATTCAGCGGGCGAGGATGCGCATGGATCAAGGCCAACGCCTCACCCCAGTTTGGTATCAACTTAAACAAGTAATTCCCCCTAAAAGGTATGTTAAAGCCTTAAGGATCGTATCCGAGGGAAGAAGGGGAGAGCTCACCTTTGCCAGAATGCCTCATGAAACTAATGACGCCCAGATAGACCAGGCAGTGAAATCATATGACATAGAACAGCTGTTCTGGGAAGAAAAGAAGAAAAGTGAGAGCAGGCAAAGCCAAAAACCGCCAAAGCCGACATAAAAGGCCCCTCAACAGCCACAATACAGAGAACAGTTCCCGAGACAGCAAGGGACACAATACAAGGAAAGACCACCAAGGCAGTCAGAGCCACAATATAGGGACCAACAAACAAAACGATTTTCAGCTCCAGCTTCAAACTCCACACCACAGAAAGGGGGTAAATACCTACCCCCGGAAGAATATGCAAAACTGACCCCAGAAGAAAAAAGAGCCCTCCATGAATCCCGTGAGAAAGGGAGTGGAGGGCCAGCTAAATAATGGCAGATAGGTTGCGGGTCACTCTGGAAGATACCTATTGGGAAGGGGACGAAATCTACACTAAAGTAGAGGGAGAACCTTACCTAATAGATTCCGGAGCAGAGGTGTCTATGACCCGCAGGAACCTAAAAACAGTAGGACACCTGACAGTTCAGTTAGCAAACGGAAAAATTGAAACAATGCCTTACGGGTTATGGCAAGGAATTGTGTGGATAAAAGGGCCTTATAACCTTATGACAATTACAGATCTGAAAGAACTAAAGAGACCAAAAAAGAACCGAAGAGCCTTAAACAGAAGGTTAGAGAAGTTAAAATCTAGGCTAGTAAAAATAGGGTTCACACACAAACAAGGTGAGTCCGAAGA
>NW_023628569.1:0-2172 GCF_014905685.2 Nematolebias whitei | reverse complement strand
TCCTCGGATGAGGAGCGAAACGTCTTCTGTTACAAATAAAGTCCAGTTGTTTTTGTATTGAACGCTTTTTGAATTCATCATGTCCTGGATGACTGAGAATCTTCACCAGCATATCAGCACAAACATGAACTGTGTAAGCAGATGAGCACTCATGAACACATCAACATTGAAATAGATCAGCAGCAACATGATGTGATTTTTTCACAGTGATTATTCTGGTTAGAGATTCATGAGTCTTAACAGCCTCAGGATAGAAGCTGTTCCTCAGTCTAGTGGTTCTACACTTAATGCTCCTCAACCTCCTTCCTGAGGGGAGTGGGGCAAAAAGTGTGTCTGCTGGGTGAGTGGGGTCCTTCATGATGCAGGTGGCTCTCTTCTAGAGGTGTAGATGTTTGTGATGGTGGGAAGACTGACTCCAACATCTTCTATGCAGCCGTTACCACTCTGCAAAGCTTTTCTTTCTGCAGCTGTGCAGCCTCCATGCCACACGTTGATGCTGGAGCACAGGATGCTCTCCACTGCACACCTGTAGAAGGAGGTGAGGACTGAGCTTCCCAGACCAGCTCGCCTCAGCCGTCTGAGGAAGTAGAGTCTCTGATGAGCTTTCTTGATCAGGCTGGTGGTGGTGTTGCTCCAGCTGAGGTTGTCATTCATGTGTACACCCAAGTACTTGTAGCTGGAGACCACTTCCACCACAGATCCTCTTATGTTCAGGGTGGTGTAGTGTTTTTGTTCCTTCTGAAGTCCACAATCATTTCCTTTGTCTTCTTCACATTGATGTGAAGGTTATTCTCTTTGCACCAGCTCTCCAGGTGTTCCACCTCTTGCCTGTAGCTTGACTCATCATTGTTTGTGATGCATCCCACCACCGCTGTATCATCTGCAAACTTTACAATGTGACAGCCTGGATGGGTAGCTGCACAATCATACGTGAGCAGAGTAAACAGAAGGGGGCTCAACACACATCCCTGAGGAGAGCTAGTGCTTAGGGTTATGGTGGAGGAGGAGAAGTTGTGGATCCTCACTAACTGTGGTCTGTTTGTTAAGAAGTCTAGTACCCAGTTGCAGATGGAGGGGCCCAGTCCTAGTGTGGATAGTTTGTCCACCAGGGTTTGGGGGATCATGGTGTTGAAGGCGGATGTGAAGTCCACAAAGAGCATACGGACGTAAGAGTTTTTCTGCTCCAGGTGGTTGAGCGCAGTGTGGACCACAGAGGAGATGGCATCCTCTGTTGATCGGTTCTCACGGTATGCATACTGATGAGGGTCCTCGTTGATGTTGATGGTTGTTTTGATGTGGGTCATGACCAGTTTTTCGAAGCATTTAGCGACTATCGGGGTGAGGGGCCACTGGCCAATAGTCATTCAGACCAGTCACTGTAGAGCTTTTTGGGACTGGGATGATGGTGGCAGTCTTCAGGCAGGTGGGAACTGTCTCCAGGGTAAATGAGGTGTTGAAGATGTCTGCCAGCACCTTGCAGAGCTGATTGGCACATTCTTTCAACACTTTTCCAGGGATGTTGTCAGGGCCGGTTGCCTTGTGCAGATTAATCCTCCTGAAAGTACTCCTTACTTCGGCTGAGGTCACGCTGAGATGCTCTTCATCAGATGGTGAGGTGAGTCTGGTGCTGGGTGGTCTGTTCGCGTCTTCAAAGCGTGCATAGAACTTGTTGAGGGCATCAGGCAGCGTAGTGTGTAGCAGTAGTTGTGAAAAGCCTAGAGAGCCCTCTCGCACCTCTAGCGGTTGCAGATGGTAATGTTTAATCTGGTGCATGTCAGAATGAATGAAAGCAGATGTCAGTCAAAAAATTATTATGAATATGGAAAAAAATATATATATGTATATATATATATTAGTCGCTTCGGTGTTTAAATAGTAGGACTTGCAAATTTACGCAAAAGGTTTGACTTATACGCTGGAAAATAGGGTAATTAATTAATCTAAAGTAGTGGATTGATTTTATACTGAGTCGTTAGTGTTGGACGACATTCTCCTTTTATTAAGGTGTTAAAAACTTGTAGACATGATAGCCTCACATGTATTGTTAAATTAAATTCATTTTATTTTCCCAATGTAAACATTGTGAGAATTAGTATGGGAAAAAATGTTGACTAAAATGTAAAGCTTATCTAAATCTGTTTTTCTGTTGTTGTTTTTTAAATTTATTTCCTT
>NW_023628568.1:0-2173 GCF_014905685.2 Nematolebias whitei | reverse complement strand
AGTCCTGCTGTTCAACAGTCCTGGGCAAGTTTTCCTGAATTTATTGTGGCTAGATGAGAGCAGATGTTCTAAAACCTGTTTATGTTTTTCTGCATCGATTGTGCCTTTCCAGATGGGTGAGCTGCTCAGGCCAGAAGCACTAATGCACCCCCATACAATCAGAGAGGCAAACCATTGAACTGAGGGCTGATAACAGGCTGGATGGTTCCTTTCCTCTTACAGAGGATGTGTTGTTTGGGGTTTCCAGAAATAATGTCATATTTGAATGTGGCTGACCACAGAACAGTTTTTAGATTAGCTTTAGCCTAAAGAAGACAGCAGTGTTTCTGGATGTTGTATGGATGGATGGATGAATGGATGGATGGATGAATGGATGGATGGATGGATGGTGCCGTGCCGCCCAGGCGAAATGAAGCTGTTTTGACCATTAAATAAACACATAATAAATGTGACGGATCAGCGGTGACGCATAATAAATGCAACTTATACGCCGCAGCGACTTTATTTTTCACTCTTTGTGATGCTTTTTTTGACTGATGCGACTTATACGCTGGAAAATACGGTAACTTTCAGCCCTGTTCTATGAGCTCAGAGATGTCTTCAGATTCTTGACATATTTTGATATTTTAAACTGTAGATTATGGAATTTTATTCTAGAGTCTAAATCTGGACACATTGTTGTTGAGGAACATTGTCCTGAAATTATTGAACCTCTGCCCAGCTTGACCTTTGAGAGGTTCAGCCGCTCTGAAATACTCTATCCAGTCCTCTTACCAAAATGTTGTCAGGTAACCTAATTCTTTACTAAATCCTCCGTCAGTTGTTTCTTTTTTTTTGTTGTTCAACGTACTTGTATAACTTTTTGTTGCAACTGATCCAACATTTCTGAGTTGTGTTGCTGCCATTAAATTCAAAAATGTCCTTTTTTCAATAAACTTTCAACAACTGATGTGTTTTCTATGTCCCACTGTAAATTAAATGTGGGTTTCTGAGACGCGTAAATTAAAGTATTCTGTTTTATTTTATTTTTTATTTTTTTTACATTTTACACAACATCCCAACTTTTTTCAAAATAGAGTTGCAAATCAAATCTGTAATTTTTGTGGTTTTGAGACGCTTCAATCAAAGATTCTTGGAAATAGCTTGTTGATCATAAATTATCCTCATTCCTTCCCAATTTGTTTAACAGTTTTTGATAGTGGAATTCTTACCTTTTTCCTTTTACTGTCTTTTTTAGAAGCCTTGTTGACGTTTCCCATCCCCGGCGACCCCCTCCGTCTCCCCCTCACCTCCCCTTCTTCCTTGGCGGTCCCAACACTTCTTCCCAGGTTCCTCCTCCTCCTCCTGTCCCGTTTCTCTGCTCAAACGTCACATGAAACTGTGAAATCCATCCTGGGTCCGGTGCATCCCATGAAGGAGGCAGCACCTTCAAGTCCCCAGGGAGAAACACTGACTGTGTCCTCTCGATCCGCCCCCACAGAACACCCCCCTCCCTTTAGGACATGTGGTCCTGTTGGTCCACTGGGAAGTGATGCAGGTACGTGACGATACAGTAATTCCTAAACTGCGGGGCTGTCCTGACGAGCTTGGGGACGTTTGGTGTGATGTTGTGGAATGAACGGGCTGAAGGAGACTGACGGGGCGGGTGGGGTCATATCTGGCCTGAAACAACTTGATGCTGCCAGACTCTGGCTCTGATTGCAGGACTCAACCATTTCCCCTCCCTTTCTATCTCACTCTGCCACCCTCACTCTCTCTCTCTCTTTCACGCTCTCCCACCCCCACCTTCTTCTGTTTCCCCCCCCCCCCCCCCCACACCCCAGTCATTTCTTGAATTTAGACCAACTAAATCTAATCCCATCCTGACCGCTGCTCCCTTTCTGCCTCTCAAACATCAAATTTACGGCCTCAAAATGACCAGTCTGGCAGAACTTGGAGGGCTCCTGCGTTTGTGTGCACGGTGATGAAAAGGGGGAGGGTAGAATTATGGATGGAGAGTCGGCTGCCAGTTTAATCCGTGGAGTTTCAGATTAGAGTGTAAGAGCTGTGCTGACAGGCGATGAGAGTAATGAGGCAGCAAATAGAAGAAATACAGCCAGACCCATTTTAAGGCTCATAAAAAGAAGAACAAATAATATAATAAGCTTTTAGTAATAACTTACAGTATAATATG
>NW_023628567.1:0-2173 GCF_014905685.2 Nematolebias whitei | reverse complement strand
CACCGCTTCCAAAAAGCAGAGATCTTGCTATCATAGATCCAAATATGTAAATGTCTTCAACATCCTCCTGAGACAAAACTGTAATGCGCATCAATTGCCACACTCCCCACGAATCCACGACGTACCCCACACCGTGTGTCTCAGCTGGACATGCCGGTTCTCCAGGACCTTGTCGTTTTGATGAAAAAATCTTATCTATAGAGTTGAACGCCCACGATACCAAATCCATAATCTTCTTAATTTATGTTCGGGAGATGAGACCCAGGCGCTTCAGACACACAGAGAGCAGAGCAGGAAGAAGGAAAATGGGGGAGGAGAAACAGAAGCTGCCACCTCGATGAGAGCCTGGGAGGAAAAAAAAAATAATAATAATTTTAAATAAATAAATAAATAATAAGAAATAAGATTATTGTGGCATCTTTACTACATGTAGGTTCACCTCTCAGACAGGACCGCTGCTGTTGACACCAGTGTTGATAAATGATTGTGCACGTATGAATCTTACACTCACCTGGCAGACATCTCCTGCTGCTTGGTTCTGGTAGGATATGTCTGACCTCCTGACAGGGTTTATGTTTCCTCAGTATTAAACTCACAAAATGAACAGAGTTGGGTGTTCTTGTCTCACTTGTTTTTTTTCCCAAAGGATTCAAGTTTCCATCGGTGATGTTAGGTTTGTGTGTTTTCTGGCTCCTTCTTCTGGCTAATGATGTCATTTCAGGTGTTGTTGAGCGGAGGACCAGCTGATCCTAATCAGCTCGTTAACCTGCTTCATGAATCTGAGACTTCCCACAAGTCTCTCTTAGATCGTTGGTCACTAAAAGGTGAATAAACAATCTACCTTGGTATTTTTTTGGGAGGTTGAGAATTACTAACCTCACCTGCTCTATGCAGTGATCTCCTCGTGTTCCTGGACGTACCTGTTCTCTCTGGAAGCATTTGGAAACCTCTTATCTGCTCCAAGTCTGCTCTATCTGCAGCATAGTTGGAAACTCTGGTAATCGGACTCTGCCTTCATACACTGCCTGCCTGCTCTCATGCTCAACACAGACTCACCTCCTTATCGGGTCATTTTCTTCCTGGGAGCAGAACCACAGTCTGACAGTACCATCCAGCACCGGAACAACAAACAGAACCAGTAAGACTACGATTCATTGTTCATGCACATCTCTTCATCTAAGAAAAAACCCATACGGTATAGCCACCTCTGCTCATTCTTCATACAACTTTCCAGTTCATATTCTTCCTGATCACCCCTGGCAATAAACTACTTACATTTTGACCTTGGTTCGTTGAAGAGTTCTTTAGTTCTCTGAATTCTGGGTTCTGGTCAGCCTTTAAACTAGCCAAGAACGACAGGTGGCACCTTCAGAAATCCCAGAATGTAACCACTTTTTATACGCCCACCAAAGGCAGGATATATTATGGTATGGTCTCTGTACGTCTGTAAACATTCTCATGTTCCACCTATAACTTCTGACATGCTGAAGATAAATTTACAAAGCTTCATACACATTCATTCAACCTTTATTTATACAGGTTAGTCTCACTGAGCCTCAAGGACTCTTACAAGAGAGATCTGTTTTACACAAAGAGTGATAACAACAGTGGACAATCATAAAAGAAGGCATATCAATTTAAAAAAGGAAGATATGATGTAAAAAAAATTAAACAAAAACTGCTACATTATAAAGCGATATAAAATACTAAAAACAGGAACATGTCTGCATTGGTTTTTTCCATGAACTTAGCAGATGTTTGAAGCCACTTAGAGAGGTCAAGGTCACACACAAGAGATCACATCCCTCATTGAGTGTTGAGTGCACTTTCCATCACCTTAGCTCACCTGAGGTCAATGTCAGAAATCAAGGTCAAAGTTAAAACAAGGCCTTTGCTAATCTGGACCGTAACTTTTGATCCGCTCAAGATAATTTTACAAAAATTCATACACACATCATCACTAAATGGAGTGTTGCATACATTTTTCACCACCACATCTTCAAGGTCACAAATCAGGGTCAAATGTTCTATAGTTAATTCAATTCAGTTTACTGTATAAAGGACCAAGTCACAACAGAAGTCATCTCAGGGCACTGAACAGAAACATTCATATCATCATCATCATCATCATCATCATCATCATCATCATCATCTTTATTTATAAAGCGCTTTA
>NW_023628566.1:685-2173 GCF_014905685.2 Nematolebias whitei | reverse complement strand
ATCTTGATCTTAAGTATCAGATCTATAACTTGATCAGAATCATCAGACCCATAACTTGATCAGAAGTATGGCATCTGTAATTTGATCAAAAGTATCCGATTTATAACTTGATCAGAATCATCAGATCTATAACTTGATCAGAAGTATCACATCTGTAACTTGATCAGAAGAATCCAATCTGTAACTTGATCAGAAGTATCTGATCTGAAACTTGATCAGATGTATCTGATCTGAAACTTGATCAGATGTATCCAATCTTAGTTTTGATCAGAAGTATCAGATCTGTAACTTGATCAAAAGTATCAAATTTGTAACTTGATCAGAAGTATCCGATCTGTAACTTGATCAGATGAATCCGATCTGTAACTTGATCAGTATTATCCGATCTCTAACTCGATCAGAAGTATCATGTCTGTAATTTTATCAGAAGTATTAGATCTGTAACTTGATCAGAAGTATCAGATCTGTAACTTGATCAGAAGTATCCAACCTATTATTCAGACTGAAGTATTACATCTGTAATTTAATCAGAAGTATCAGATCTATACCTTGGTCAGAAGTATCAGATCTGTAACTTGATCAGAAGTATCCGATCTATAACTTGATCAGAAGTATCAGATCTGTATCTGGATCAGAAGTATGAGATCTGTAACTTGATCCGAAGCATCAGATCTATAACTTGGTAAGAAGTATCACATCTGTAACTCAATAAGAAGTATCAGTTCCGTAACTTTATAAGAAGTATCAGATCTATAACTTCATCAGAAGTATCATATCTAAATCTTGTTCAGAAATAACACATCTGTACCTCAAACAGAACTATCAGATCTGTGACTTGATCTGAAGTATCCTATCTGTAACTTGATCAAAAGTATCCGATCTTTAACTTTATCAGAAGTATCCAAACTGTATCTTGATCTTAAGTATCAGATCTATAACTTGATCAGAATAATCAGATCTATACATTGATCAGAAGTATCACATCTGTAACTTGATCAGAAGTATCTGATCTGTAACTTGATCAGAAGTATCCATTCTGTAACTTGATCAGAGGAATCAAATCTGTAACTTCATCAGAAATATCTGATCTGCAACTTGATCAGAAGTTTCCGATCTTAATTTTGATCAGAAGTATCGCATCTGTAATTTGATCAAAAGTATCCGATCTATAACTTGATCAGAATCATCAGATCTATAACTTGATCAGAAGTATCTAATCTGTAACTTTATCAGAAGTATCCGTTCTGTAACTTGATCAGAAGAATCCAATCTGTAACTTGATCAGAAGTATCAAATTTGTAACTTGATCAGAAGTATCCGATCTGTAACTTGATCAGTAGTATCCGATCTCTAACTCGATCAGAAGTATCATGTCTGTAATTTGATCAGAAGTATCATATATGTAACTCAATCAGAAATATCAGATCTGATACTTCTCATCAAGTTACAGATCTGATATTTCTGATTGAGTTACATATATGATACTTC
>NW_023628566.1:0-585 GCF_014905685.2 Nematolebias whitei | reverse complement strand
TCGATCAGAAGTATCATGTCTGTAATTTGATCAGAAGTATCATATATAGAACTCGATCAGAAATATCAGATCTGTAACTTGATGAGAAGTATCAGATCTGTAACTTGATCAAAAGTATCAAATTTGTAACTTGATCAGAAGTATCCGATCTGTAACTTGATCAGAATAATCCGATCTGTAACTTGATCAGTAGTATCCGATCTCTAACTCGATCAGAAGTATCATGTCTGTAATTTGATCAAAAGTATCATATATGTAACTCGATCAGAAATATCAGATCTGTAACTTTAATCATAAGTATCAGATCTGTAACTTGATCAGAAGTATCAGATCTGTCAATTGATCAGAAGTATCCGACCTATAATTCAGTCTGAAGTATTACATATGTAATTCGATCAGAAGTATCAGATCTATACCTTGGTCAGAAGTATCCGATCTGTAACTTGATCAGAAGTATCACATCTGTAACTCGATCAGAAGTATTAGTTCCGTAACTTTATAAGAAGTATCAGATCTATAACTTGATCAGAAGTATCAGATCTAAAACTTGTTCAGAAACAACACATATGTACCTCGAACAGAACT
>NW_023628565.1:0-2173 GCF_014905685.2 Nematolebias whitei | reverse complement strand
CTGTTTACTGATCAGAACTCTGTTTCCCAGCAGCCCTTGTTCCATCAAGTGACTGAAACCACAGACTTCATATAATGAATAAAGTTTAAACTTGAGATATAGGCTGATCAATAGGTTGAAGGGGACTGTAGGAGGAGGCTCGAAAATTGCGGACGAACGACGAAGGCTTGGAGGAAATCACGCTCAAAGGAGGAAATTTGGAAGAATTCAAGTCGGAAACTTTGGCGGTTGGCATAAACCGGTTTGTGAATGAATCAGGATGGCAGCTAAGGAGGTAGAAGAGGAGGATTTAGATAGTGACATGGATTTAGGTAGTTGGACGCCTGCAATAATTAAACGGGGAAATGGGAAAAGCAATAATAATCAGGTGGATGGAAATTCAGTAAATAAAAGATATCTGGAAGGAAATAGCTCAGATGAAGGGAATAGTGGGATGCGTAAAAAGATCATGAAAGAAGAAATTAAGATCATTTTAAAATTTAAAAAAGAAGATGAACATATTACTCTAAGCCCAATAACAATATCCAAGGAAATCAAAAGGAAAATAGGGGAGGTTGAATTCGCAAAAACCTTAAGAGATGGCAATTTACTTGTAATTTGTAAATCAGAAGACCAGAAAAGAAAAGCGTTGTTGGTTGAAACCATATCCAAGAAAAGAGTGGAAAATAAAAGAGTCTTAGGGGAGGAGAACAAGGTAACACGGGGAGTTATTTATGGCATTCCACTAAATGAAGATTTAGAGAAAATAAAACGTAACATTCAGAACGTACAAGTGACAGGAATTAAAAGACTACAGAGAACAGTAAACAATGAAAGAGTTGACAGCCTGTCAGTAATGCTGGAAATCTCTGCTCCAGTCGTACCAGTCAGAGTTATGATAGGATTTATCAGTTATCCAGTCAGGCCTTACGTTCCACCTCCACTTTGGTGTTACAAGTGTCAGAGGTATGGGCATATAGCTGCTGTGTGTAAGGGCAAACAAAGGTGTTCAAAATGTGGTGGGGAGCACAAGATTCAGGAATGTGGAGACAATGTCCAGGAAAAATGCTGTAATTGTGGAGGACAACATAGGGTGACATACGTAGGGTGTGAGTGTAGGAAGAGGGCAATAGAGATTCAGAAAGTGAAAACTACAAATAATTTAAGCTATGCTGAGGCAGTAAAGAAGGTTCAAGAGAAAAAACAGGACACTGTAGGTAGTATTCAAACAGCGAGACAAGAATCAGAACAGCAAAATAAGAATAGTAGTTCAATAGAGTTTGACAAATTGATCTTTTTCATTGCTTATGTTATAAACTGCACTGACCAGATTAAGCAAAAAACCGAAAAAAATTAAAATCATTGTGAAGGGGGCTGAATTTTTTTTAGGAATAAGGAATATTTCGTGGGAACAAATCAAACAAAACCTTGAAGCAGATGGCAAACAAGCAGAGATGGCTGGAAAAACAACATGCTAATACTTCAATGGAACGCTAGAAGTCTAATTGCAAATGGTCAGGAATTAAAAGGATTTATACAAAAAATTAAAATAAAACCTGAAATTATATATATTCAAGAAACATGGTTAAAACCTATGCTAAATTTTATTATTTATGGATATAATAGTATTCGGAGGGATAGGGAGGAGGGTATTGGAGGAGGATGTGTGATATTCATAAAACAGGGATTGCCTTATAGAGTGTTAAATAAAGGAAAAGATTTTGAATACATAGCAGTTGAAATATGGTCAAAAGAAAATAGGTTTAAAGTAATAAATATTTACAGTCCTTGTAAAAAGTTGACTTTAAGTTTATTGGAGGACATAACATTACATCTATATGGGAAAACGATATGGTGTGGAGATTTTAATGCCCATAATTCAATATGGGGCCACAAAACTGATGGGAATGGATTAGTCATAGAAGAAATAATGGAATCTAAAAATCTAGTCTGTATCCATAATGGGGAAGGGACAAGATCTAATATCAGAACTGGTACGGAAACAGCCATTGATATTACTCTAGTTTCTGATTCATTGGCTGGGGTCTGCTCATGGCATGTAATTAAAGAAACTAATATTGGAAGTGACCATTTTCCAATAATGATTGAAGTAGGGTTAAATAGGCAAGAGGATGATACAGGGGAGTGGATGAAGTGGTCCTTTGGTAGAGCGAATTGGGAGAGATATAAAATG
>NW_023628564.1:0-2173 GCF_014905685.2 Nematolebias whitei | reverse complement strand
AAACTGTATTCCTGGATGCAGATCAATGAAATAACAGTTTCTGTCCATCTGGTCAGATTTGATATCAGATCAAGTTCACTACAACACCGAAGTCGGAATTATCCTCTGCCAAGGTAAAGAGTCGATCTTCAACCGCAAAGTGTACCGTTGGTTAAGCTGGGTCCAGAAGGAGCGTGTTGTTCTGGTTATAACAGACAAATTCCCTCACCCATCTCTCTCAAGATAAACCTCATTTTCCATCTTTAAACTCTTCTATTCTGCTAGCAAATCATTCCAGATATTTTCAGAAATGTCTGTTGTAATGCTTGAAATGGGGAAACCATGGCCGTATGGTTTCCTCCTTGTAAAACTTGCTAATTAATTAAGCTGTTGTTATTTTCAATTTTGCCAAATTAATGTAAATGTTTGATGTTAAACTTTGATTCTGTTAATAAATGACGCATTCATTTGATGAGTCAAAGAAAATTAACGTCTCACGTTACATTTTATTAAATTCAATGCACAATATTATTCAGTCCAGAAAAATTAATGAATCCGTTTAATTTATGAATATATCTCAGTATATGTTCATCTACAGGACTCAATGAGAAATTACATCAAAAAGAGTGGTGTACAGCAGGAACACCAGGCTGAGGAGATCCTGATCCATCTTAGAGGCAGAGCAAGGGATGTTGTCAGGTGCGGATTACGCAACTGTGGAATTGATGTTCAGCACAATCCACAAGCCATCTATTCACTTCTGCGCAAACATTTTGGGTCTGATCAGTACTCCCCCATACCACTTGCTAATTTTTACTCCACCCGGCCAAAAGAGAACGAGAATCCATTCGAATATTGGCTAAGACTGAATGGTGCAGCTGATGTTGCTGTTAGCCCACTTAAAGAACAGGGTAAGACCTTTGACAATCCAAGTGTTGAAGTTACTCGCATGTTCATCAGAAACTGCCCATGTAAAGATTTAGCTCTCACTTTCAGATCCAAGACCATAGAAAAATGGTCAGCACATGATGTTCAGGACGTGTTGGATGAGTATCATATGGAAAAGGGACTGCGGTCTGTTGAGAAAGAAAGCAGGATCAGTGTGAACCGAGCAGAGGTGGACTGCACAGTGCCCACATCTGCACATAAACAAGAACTGCAACAATGTGTAGCCCCAGACAATTCCACTATGGAAAGACTGATTAGCATGTTGGAGAAAGTGCTACTTCAAGCACAAAGCAACTCCCAGTCCGGCAGAAGGCAACCTGTTAAAAGTCGTTTGCCAAATATTAAAGGACTGAACGACATACCATGTTCTGTGTGTAATGATAATTCCCACACTACACGTACGCACTGCCGCCAGAATAATCTGGGCTTCTTCTGTCATCTTCCTGGCCATTCAAGTCGAAACTGCCGCCAGAGAGAGAGCAGCTGCCTTCCCACAGCCAGCCGGAAAACTGAGAGATCTGCGTGGAGGGGAGGACAGCGCAGATCGTCTTAGTGACGCTCCCACCTTGGATTCTTCTGATGATGACTGTGAGACACTGTACCTTAATTACAGCAGCAAAGTTCCACCACAAAAGACACTGATTGTGCAAGCCCCTAAGAGACTTTCTAAGACTGACAGCTTGTTCTACACAGAAGTCACTGTTGGAAGCAAACATTCCCTCAAGGCCTTGGTTGACAGTGGATCAATGGCATGCACCATCAGTGAGGAAGCTGAAGCAAAACTTTCAAGCTATCTCACAAACCTGGATAAGAAACCAGCTGCTGATTTTGTAATTGTTGGATGTGGAGGTCATGTCATCACACCTTCCGCATTGTATGAACTCACTCTAACAGTTTTTGGCTTTAATGTCATAATCCCTGTTTTAGTGGTTCCAGGACAAACTGATGAAATGATATTGGGCAATAATCCTATCAGATGGCTGATTTCCCAAATTAAAATCTCTTGTGATGAGACAACTGTCTGTTCTTCTCAGAGAGGCATTCACAAAGACAATTTGCCCTGTTTAATGTCTCTGCTGTCAGACTCAATGTCCGGTGCCTCGGACATGAACCCTATCAAAGTGGGCACAGCCAAACTCAAAAGGTCTGTTACTCTCCAGCCCCTAACTGAACATTTAGTTTGGGCCAAACTGCCTACATCTGATGTTTCTTTAGTTGGATGCTCAGTCATCATTGAACCAACTCA
>NW_023628563.1:0-2173 GCF_014905685.2 Nematolebias whitei | reverse complement strand
CATTTTTGAAGGGGGACAATACCGCACGGATCCTGAAAAGACTAAGGCAGTGGTGGAATGGCCAACACCGGAAACTAGGAAACAACTCCAACGATTCCTGGGCTTCGCCAATTTCTACCGCCGCTTTATTAAGAACTATAGCAGGATCGCTGCCCCCCTCACGCAATTAACATCTACACTTCGGACTTTTAAGTGGAATCAGGAGGCAGACAAGGCTTTTGGTGAGCTCAAGACCCTTTTTTCATCTACTCCTGTATTGTGTCACCCAGATCCCAAGAAACAATTCATCCTGGAGGTGGATGCATCCGACACTGGAGTAGGAGCAGTCCTGTCGCAGAGAGCGTCTCCTGATAACAAGGTACATCCCTGTGCGTTTTTCTCTCGGCGTCTTTCCCCTGCAGAGAAAAACTACGACGTGGGGAACCGTGAGCTTCTGGCCGTGAAACTGGCCTTAGAGGAATGGAGACATTGGCTGGAGGGTACGGACACTCCATTTCTCATTTGGACGGACCACAAGAACCTCACGTACCTTCGTGATGCCAGACGATTAAACCCAAGACAGGCAAGATGGTCTTTATTTTTTACGAGATTCAATTTTACATTGACTTTCAGACCCGGCTCCAAAAACACGAAGCCCGACGCTCTCTCACGACAGTTTTCACCACCGGAGGACACCACACAGGACCCGAAAGTACTACCATCATCCTGTGTGGTTGGCACTCTTACCTGGTCCATCGAACAGGATATCCTGGAGGCTCAGAGGTCAGACCCTGACCCAGGGACAGGCCCCGCTGGTACTATGTTCGTTCCGGCTAGTATCACAGCTAAGGTCCTCGACTGGCTTCACACACACAAGTTCTCATGTCACCCGGGTCTTACGCGTATGATTTCCTTGACAAGGAGACACTTCTGGTGGCCTTCCTTAACTGCTGACATTAAAAGTTATGTTGCCGCTTGCCCCACTTGTGCCAGAAATAAGACTGGTAACCGGCCACCTGCTGGTAAGCTGCTACCCCTGCCCACTCCTAGTCGTCCATGGTCACACATCTCTCTTGACTTTGTTACTGGTCTACCCCCTTCTGATGGCAACACCGTTATCCTCACTGTGGTTGACAGGTTCTCGAAGGCAGCTCATTTTGTTCCCCTACCGAAACTTCCTTCGGCGTTTGAGACAGCCCAACTGTTGGTCCAACATGTCTTCAGGGTTCACGGCATTCCTTCCGATGTGGTTTCTGACAGAGGTCCCCAGTTCATATCCCAGGTATGGAAGTCTTTTTGTACTTCTCTAGGAGCCTCTGTCAGCTTGACATCTGGGTACCATCCCCAATCCAACGGGCAAGCCGAACGGACCAATCAAGAACTGGAGACTGCTCTTCGATGTGTTGTGGAGGACAATCCATCCTCTTGGAGCCAACATCTGGTATGGATTGAGTATGCTCACAACACTCATACATCGTCCGCTACTGGTATGTCCCCTTTCGAAGCCTCTCTAGGTTACGCCCCTCCTCTGTTTCCGAGTCAAGAAGGGGATATTGCGGTCCCGTCCGTCCAACACCATTTTCGACGTTGTCGTCGGGTTTGGCGCCAGACCAAACTCGCCCTGCTTCGCACAGCCACGCAGAACAAGGACTTTGCAGACCGTCATCGCTCTGCAGCCCCATCCTACAGGGTTGGACAAAGGGTCTGGCTTTCCACGTGCCATATTCAACTGCGGGACACCCCACGTAAGTTGGCCCCTCGTTTCATTGGACCGTTCCCCATCATCCGCATCATTAATCCCACAGCTGTCAGACTCCAGCTACCGTCGTCCATGAAGATTCATCCCACCTTCCACGTGTCCCAACTTAAGCCAGTTACAGACAGCCCTCTGTGCCCTCCAGCCGACCTCCCTCCGCCCTCCCGTCTCATCGATAATCACCCTGCCTTCACGGTCCGCCGTATCCTGGACGTACGGCGCCGTGGGCGGGGTTTCCAGTATCTGGTCGACTGGGAAGGTTATGGGCCGGAAGAACGTTCATGGATCCCTCGATCCTTCATCTTGGACGCCAGTCTCATCACTTCGTTCTTCAGAGCACACCCCGAGAAACGTCTCAGGTCGCCAAGAGGCGATTCTTGAGGGGGGGGTACTGTTGGGATCCTGCCCTGCACTCCTCTCTCTCCTCAAGCTCCCTAA
>NW_023628562.1:0-2174 GCF_014905685.2 Nematolebias whitei | reverse complement strand
GGGGTGTGGCTTAAGTGATGTCATGATTTGACCATTTAGTCTTGCAGGGGACCTGATGTGGATAAATCACTGCAGGTTTGATGTTTCAGACAGTTTTCATTTATGAACTATTAGCATTTCATTTTTCATGGCGAGAGGTCAAACATTCAGGTCTGGCCCCGCCCCTTCAGCATGCTTCATCTTGGACATTTGGACAAGTGTACCAAGTGTCATGCTTCTAGGCCAAAGTAAGGTTAATGCGTAATATATTTTGCAAACTGCCAGATGGCGCTCTTGGTCTGTTTATAGAGCTCCATTCATATTCAATGACAGCCAAAATGGCAGAAAAGGCTAAATATCTCCAAAAGCTAAAGTTGCATCAATAAAAAAAGTCATAGCCATTTTGTCCTGAAAAAACTGAACGGTTTGATATATGGTATGTACATATAGCACTAATCCTGTGTGAGTAGTGAGCTTCCAAAAAATGTACGGAATCATAAAAACAACTATAATAATAACTAGAGAAGTTGCATTTCCTTTGAAAATGCACGTGTGAATGCCATTTATGGCCCTCCCAGCAAAGCACCGCTTCGGCCGTGCCGCTACCGCAGGAGCTTCAGTCAAGTTATTGTGACTTCTTGTTTTGTTGCAAACGTTTGACAAGCATTTCATATATGCTTTTCCACACGTCTTGTCGTAACCAACAGTTACAGTTTCCTTTTTATAAATTACACAGGGTCAAGCTGGAAGAGTCACTCCATAACTGACAGTTTATTCTGTGAGTGGGTGGGCCTTAAGTAATTTCATGAATCAACAATACCAAAGTGTCTGCAGGTGTTCACTGATCAAGCACAAAAAATCTGTTCAGATCGGATGATGTATCACTGAGATATAACTACTGGAATATTGTAGGGGGAGCACTCTATTCAAATGTTAAACGAAAACAAAAAGTCTGTAGAATGTGTGTACAAGTTCTCACACATCATGCACAAAAAATCTGGTGCATATCAGATGATATGTCACTGAGATATAACTGTTTGAATAATGTAGGGGGCGCACTTGAGTCAAAAGTTAAACAACAATACAAAAGCATCTATAATTGCTCACTGATCAAGCACAAAAAATCTGGTGCCGATCAGATTATGTATGGCTGAGATATGAATGTAAGTATAACGTAGGGGGCGCTATAAAAGCTATTGGCCACTTATCACGGATGCCTGTTCAAGGGGTGGATAAAGATAGATCATACTGATTTTGGTGCACATCGGCTCAAATCTGTGGAATTTAGAGCCAAACGTATTGTGATGGCGTTACGTTTTACTTCGCCACGCCGTCCACATGCTCCACCCAGAACTGTCAGTGTTGGAAAGCAAGTTACACCAACATGTTCGGTCACTGGACACACTATCATGCTGATTAGATCACAGGGGTCAGCTTGGGGTGTTCAACGTAAAACTTTACACTTCCTGCTGTCAGGGGCGTGGCTTAAGTGATGTCATTATTTGACCATTCAGTCTTACACGGGACGGAATGTGGATCAATCACTGAAGGTTTCATGTCTCAGACAGTTTTCCTTTAGGCGTTATTAGCTTTTCGTTTTTCATCGCGAGATGTCAAACGTTGAGGTCTGGCCCCGCCCCTTCAGCATGCTCAGAAATGCACCGTTTAGATAAGTTTTTGTCCCCCATATGTCTTTACCAAAATGACTAAGTTTGGAAAGGATTGAAAGAAAAATGTGCAGGCTATAAACCGCCAAATAGGTGTGAAAATTTGGTCAGGATTCCAAAACGGCCACCTTTTCTGTTTATCGTACAACGTTGGTGCCAGAGGGTTTTTTGTGCATCTTGTGGAATTGGGGAAGTGTACCAAATTTTGTGTGTCTACGATAAACTAAGGTTAATGTAGGGTATATTGAAAAGTGGCAGGTGGTGCTAGTGGGTGCTGTGGAGGCTATTGGCAATTTATCATGGATGCCTGTTCAAGGGGTGGATAATAATCGATCATACTGATTTTGAGGCACCTCGGCTCAAATCTGTGGATTTTAGAGCCAAACGTATTGCGACGGCGTTACGTTTTACTTCGCCACGCCACGCCGCCCACATGCTGCACCCAAAACTGTCAGTGTTAGAAAGAAATTTACACCAACATGTCACTGGACACACTGTCATGCTGATTAGATCACAGGGGTCAGCTTG
>NW_023628561.1:0-2174 GCF_014905685.2 Nematolebias whitei | reverse complement strand
AGTTTCAGCTCACATTGGATAAACTCACGGATCGTAGCTTCTGCGTCTTCCTCTACTCGTTCAGGGATCCCAGAGGAGACAAGATTATCCCGCATACTCCGAGCTTGAAGGTCCAGGATGGACTCTTTCATTTTTCTGTTTTCTCCGGATATCTGCATCATCCTCTCAGTGAGATTTTCAACGTCTCCCCTCAGAGATTGGTTTTCTGCAGCTAGCGACGCCACCTGAGCTTGGCTGAACTCCAGAGATACCCTCAACGCTTGAAATTCTTTATGGAGAGCTTCAACGAGAGCCAGTCAGGCATCTAAACGTGATAATTTTTTGTCGATGGACTCCAGAACATTGGTGAAGTTTTTCTCAGGAGACGTGGACGTGCCGCTTGAGCTGTCTGAACGCGTGCGCTTGGATGTTGGAGTAGCTGTGGGCGTGGTGTTCTGAGGTTTACCCATCACTATATTTTCAAAGCACTCGTCCAGGTAGCTTTCAAGACTGTTCTACGTCTCCTCGTCCAGTTTGTTTTATTGAAACAAAAAAGCACAGGTTAGTAATAACAAAAATGTTATGAAAAATATTAATGTATTCGATTGTTTTACCTGAGTTTAATTTATTTTAATTTAATTTGTTTGGTTTACCTGAAATTTGTCATTTACTTATGCTGCACAGCTCCTACGTGATCTCAGCCGCTCATCACCAGGTGACACCAATCAAAATTCGGGCAAGCAAGATCCTTCAGAAGGCACAGACCCAGCTGCTGAATGAACGGGTGAGACAGACCAATTTTACTATTGAGGCCTTGAAGGCCAAAGAAGAGCACATTAAACAGAAACTAACTATGTGTCTAGATCAGACCACACTTCAGCAAGTGTGGGACTGTACAGATCAGGCACGCTTAGCACAGCATGTCAAGTCCAAGACTCGACAACAAAACAAGTTTAACTTACTAATAACTCATCAACACCATCACTATTCTAATAACAACACATTCAGTGTAGGAGTAGTAGTCAATAGTAGTCAATTACATGCCAGGGAGACAGAAAAGTGGGTGAAGAATTTATCTGATAGACAGTTCACCCAGCCGGAGACAGAGATTCTTGCCAGAGGACTGAACTTTGCGGTTGCACCAAGTAGAATTCCTCTGGTGGAGATGATCACAGACACAGAATCAGCCATCCGCAACAACAAAATGAAAGAGGGTGAAGCAGAACAGCTCAGAATCAAAGTTTCATCCTGCCTCAGCAATGCCAAACCACCACCTTCCAACATCAGTAGAGAGGAGAGGGATGCACTCACCACTCTTAGCAAGGACAAAAACATCATCATTCTCCCAGCAGACAAAGGAAGGTGCACAGTGATTTTGAACCAGAAAGACTATCATGAGAAAGTTATGACACTTCTTTGTGACTTAACCACTTATTAACCACTGAAAAGAGATCCAGGAAGTGGTTACAAGAAGAAGTTAATAGATTGCCTGAAAAAATTGGAGCAGGACAAGGCCATTGACCATATTCTGTACCACAGACTGTACCCAGGGGAGGCCACACCTAGTCTGTATGGTTTACCTAAAATGCACAAACAAGGTGTACCTTTAAGACCTATTGTTAGCATGATTAACTCTGTCACTTACAATGTTTCCAAATATCTGGCGTCTGTACTCATCCCTTTAGTTGGCAGCTCAGAACACCACATACAGAACACCATGGACTTTGTGGATAAGGTGAGGGATGTCATCATGGAGACTGATGAAACAATGGTCTCTTTTGATGTCACATCACTCTTTACGTGCATTCCTGTTGATGATGCAGTACAGGTGGTCAGTTTAAGATTAAAATCAGACACCACTCTAAGCAGCAGGACCACGCTTTCCACAGAACAACTGTGTCAACTCTTGAAACTGTGCCTGCAGTCAACCTACTTCACATATGAGGAGCAATATTATAGGCAGAAACATGGGTGTGCTATGGGGGCTCCAGTTTCTCCTATTGTTGCCAACCTGTACATTGACGTGGCTGAACGCCACTAATGGTGTTCAAAACAGCTGATACGGCCACCTTAGTTCAAAAGATTTATTGGACAACAAATTACAAGTATTCAGAGTTCATAAAATCAAATTACATGTATGCATACAGGAGCATTTACCGAACACCGACCTGATCCGATGAGTCCCCAGCAAATGC
>NW_023628560.1:1101-2175 GCF_014905685.2 Nematolebias whitei | reverse complement strand
TAAGACTACATAATCATTAGATAAAATAAATAATTATGGGGATTATATTAGATTCCACGATACTTTAACATCTTCACATTCACACTCTGAAACATGTACAGTATTTCCTCTGCAGTGCTCTCAATGATCAGTACTTTTTGCATTTTGAATCAATTTGATCATCTTTAGCTACAAGCCATAGGATGAAGGCATCAGAGAAAAACGTGACTGATTTCTTCCACAGGTTGCATGCTGGCTGCTGGACCCTAGCAGTGAGGAGAGGACACTTCCTAACATGGTGACTGTCTATTGTCCTGAAGAGTTACCCCTGCTGGACAGTCTGGGGAGTACCCTTTCAGACTGTCCTCGCATCAGGGCAGCGACCAAGAGTGTGTTCATACACACTGTGATGAACCAACTCACTGGCCTGTTGGAGAAAGATGGCACACTAGGTATAATAATAATAATAATAATACATTTTGTTTGAAGGCGCCTTTCAAATCACTCAAGATCACCGAACAAGAAATACAAAGATAAAAACAATAAAAGACAGATATCCATAAAATCAAACACAATTAATGGTAGAAAACATAATGACATTAAACAGAATAAGCAAGTTTGAAAAAAGTGAGTTTTAAGGTTAGATTTTAATAAGGGCAGAGAATCTGAATCCAGCCATCCATCCATTTTCTTCCGCTTATCTGGGGTCGGGTCGCGGGGTAGCAGCTTAAATAGGGAGGCTCAGACTTCCCTCTCCCCAGCCACTTGGGCCAGCTCTTCCGGGGGATTCCTGAGGCGTTCCTAGGCCAGCCGAGAAACATAGTCCCTCCAGCATGTCCTTGGTCTTCCTCTGGGTCTCCTCCCGGTGGGACTTGCACAGAACACCTCACCAGGGAGGCATGCAGGAGACATCCTAACCAGCCACCTCAACTGGCTCCTCTCGACGTGGAGAAGCAGCGGCTCTACTCTTGAGTCCCTCCTGGATGACCGAGCTTCTCACCTTATCTCTAAGGGAGAGCCCAGTCACCCTGCGGAGAAAACTCATTTTGGCCGCTTGTATCCTAGATCTTTTTTTTTTGGTCACAACCCAAAGCT
>NW_023628560.1:0-1001 GCF_014905685.2 Nematolebias whitei | reverse complement strand
GTTCATACACACTGTGATGAACCAACTCACTGGCCTGTTGGAGAAAGATGGCACACTAGGTATAATAATAATAATAATAATAATAATAATAATAATACATTTTGTTTGAAGGCGCCTTTCAAATCACTCAAGGTCACCGAACAAGAAATACAAAGATAAAAACAATAAAAGACAGATATCCATAAAATCAAACACAATTAATGGTAGAAAACATAATGACATTAAACAGAATAAGCAAGTTTGAAAAAAGTGAGTTTTAAGGTTAGATTTAAATAAGGGCAGAGAATCTGAATCCAGCCATCCATCCATTTTCTTCCGCTTATCTGGGTTCGGGTCGTGGGGTAGCAGCTTAAGTAGGGAGGCTCAGACTTCCCTCTCCCCAGCCACTTGGGCCAGCTCTTCCGGGGGATTCCCGAGGCGTTCCTAGGCCAGCCGAGAAACATAGTCCCTCCAGCATGTCCTTGGTCTTCCTCTGGGTCTCCTCCCGGTGGGACGTGTCCAGAACACCTCACCAGGGAGGCATGCAGGAGACATCCTAACCAGCCACCTCAACTGGCTCCTCCTGACGTGGAGAAGCAGTGGCTCTACTCTTGAGTCCCTCCTGGATGACCGAGCTTCTCACCTTATCTCTAAGGGAGAGCCCAGACACCCTGCGGAGAAAACTCATTTCGGCCACTTGTATCCTAGATCTCGTTTTTTTGGTCACAACCCAAAGCTCATGACCATAGATGAGGGTAAGAATCTAGATTGATTGGTAAATTGAGACCTTCGCCTTTTGACTCAGCTGTCTCTTCACCACGACAGACTTGTACTCTACCCTTTTCCGGCTCAAGACCATGGCCTCGGATTTGGAGGAACTGATCTTCATCCCAGCTGTGTCACACTCGGCTGCGAACCGCTCCAGCGAAAGCTGTAGATCACAACTTGATGAAGCCATTAGGATCACATCATCTGCACAAATGTAGTGAACTAAGCCTCAGGTCAAATCTGGCCTTCCTGGG
>NW_023628559.1:0-2175 GCF_014905685.2 Nematolebias whitei | reverse complement strand
GTAATGATGCATTTTTGATTTTCTGTCTGAAATGAGAAGGAGTAAGTCGGTCAAAAGTGAAGGAACGGTCAAAAACATGTTTATTGGAACAAAATGTCACGTTTATCTCTATCAGACAGATAGGAAGAAGAACTGGCTCCAAAATGTCTCTGTTCTTCAAAACATCTTTCTGTCTGTTCTTAAAACAATCTACTCTTCCTCCTTGACTTTTAATGACCCTCTTACATCACTAAGACCACACCCCTGTTGGTTCTCTCAACCAATCAGGAAGTTCTCAGAGGAACCGGAAGTGACCTCTTTAAAAGGGTCAACACTTCTTAGTTCCAAGCAGAACAAGAGTTCCAAGCTGAACAGAGTTCCAGGGAGAACCTCGAACAAGAAGTTCAGAAGAACAGAAGTTCGAGCAGTTTCTAATGGAATGACCAGAGTCCGTCGATGCCACGACGTCCCGCTGTGGCTACCCGACGAACGCTCTGAACAATGAAGAAGTCTGTTCTGTGATGATCTCACGACTTCTGAGGACACAGCTGTTCTTACGGAGACGCTGAAAGGTGGCTTGAAGTGGAACTTTACGCCGAAACTGAAATATCTTCAGAAAGGTAAAAGAGTCGATCTTCAACTACCAGTGTACCGTGGATTAAGCTGCGCTTCAAGGGAGCGTGTCGTTCTGGTCTACAGACCTACATCTTCATCCATCTTTTCCTCTCCATGTAAACTCCTTCATTTCCCATCTTTAAAACTCTTCTATCTGCCAGTAATTAATCCAGATATTTTCAGAAATGTCTGTTGGTTTCAAAAGCTGCAGGTGAGGAAATCATGGCCGTATGGTTCTCATTGTAAAGCTCATTAATTAAGCTGTGTTTATTGTAATCAATTTTGCCAAATTATTGTAAATGTGTGATGTGTTTAAATCGTTTTTTAAATAAACGACCCACTGTTGTTGGTGAGTCAAAGATAAAACACGTTTCCGTCCACATTTAATCATTCAATGCACGATAGTACTCAGTCCAGAAAAATGAAAGAATCCGTTTAAATTATGGATAATATCAGACAGGTATTATTTCATTACATACTGGTGGCCCGTACGAAATGACAATGAAATGACAGTTCCTGTTCCAGGAAGGCCCTCAGGGTCAGGACTTGACCTGAGGCTTGGTTCACTACATTATTGAGAACGTTGATTTATCTGCAGTAAATCGGCTACTGATTATCACGGAGTAAAGTTCGACATCATCATTGTCGACTTGGTTCTGGTCCACTCAGCAACCGGTGTGGAGCTGTTAAATGAAGCGGTCCCGCTTGGAGTAAAAATCTGTCGACTCTCATCCAAAATCCAGCTTTAACTTCAGATGTTGTTAGCTGAGCTTTTAGCCCAGAGGAAAGGAGCGGGCCGAGGCAGCACGCCTGCACATTAGGTGAATGTACAAAATTCACAGTGCCAACTAATGACCCGGCATGGTAACTACAGGTAACTACAGGTAACTACAGGTAACTACAGGTACTACAGCGGATTCGGGAGGGCGGGGGAAGATTCCTCAGGTTGCATGTAAACACAAAATTTGTCCGTGTCAACGCAGATCTTTTCCTCCAAGTAACATGAAAAAACCTACGTTTCCCCCCATCGTGTCCGTGTAAACAGAGCCTAAACTGCAGTAAATAAATACATACATAAATACACACATAAATACATACCTATGTAACCCTGACGTTTGGTTCGATACCAGCGAACTGATGGATCACTCACCCAGGAACTCTTCTCAGCTTCACACCATTTATTAACATGAACTTCATCTGTAACAGAAAACAACGTGTGGTTGGTGGTGGTCTGACATGTAGATCCTGCCCCAACTCTGAGAACATCAGGCAGTAAAAAACTGCCATCACGCAGCCTCCACTTCCAAAATGATGGTTCTGTTGCGCAAGCAAACACTATGAATTATAGTATTAATATTTGCAAGTATTTTCAAACTAAAAGCAGTGAATGATCATATTTGATGACAAACTACAACATGATTTTTTAATGTCCGCTTGTGAATATGGATCCATAATATTTTTGCTTTTGTCACAGTTTTGTGTGGTCATTTGATTGTTCAAGGGCTGGGCGATATGGACCAAAATATTTTCTTAAAATAAACTTGATATTTTAAGATAAATGGTGATATATGATATATATAT
>NW_023628558.1:1093-2176 GCF_014905685.2 Nematolebias whitei | reverse complement strand
TTTCTAGCTTGTCAATGTGACTAAAAAGGGATGTTTTAAAGTTTCCCACCATGTCTGAAGTGATGTATTCAAGCTTAACAATGTGTCTGAAAGGATATTTTCAAGCTTGCCGCTATGTCCAAAGGGATGTTTTCAAGCTTGCAAATGTGTCTGAAGGGATGATTTCAAGCTTGCCACTATGTCTGAAGTGATGTTTTCAAGCTTCCAAATGTGTCTGAAGGGATGATTTCAAGTTTGCCACTATGTATGAAGTGATGTTTTCAAGCTTGCCAATATGTCTAAAAGGATGATTTCAAGCTTGCAAATGTGTCTGAAGGGATCTTTTTAAAATTTGTCATTGTGTCTGAAGGGGTATTTTCAAGCTTGTAACAATGTCCAAAGGGATGTTTTCAAGCTTCCAAAAGTATCTAAATGGATGTTTACAAGCTTGCCACTGTGTCTGAAGGGATGATTTTAAGTTAGCCACTATGTCTGAAATTATGTTTTCTAGCTTGCCACTATGTCCAAAAGGATTTTTTGAAGCTTACAAATGTGTCTGAAAGGATTCTTGCCAATGTGTCTGATGGGATGTGTTCATGCTTGCCAATATGACTGAAGTAATATTTTCAAGCTTTCCACTATGTCTGAAGTGTAGTTTTTAAGCTTGCCATTGTGTTTGAAGCGATGTCTTCAAGCTTGCCAATGTTTCTGAAAAAATGTTTTCAAGCTTGTCAATATGTCTGAAGTGATGTTTTCAAACCTGCCTTTATGTCTGAATTGATGTTTTCAAGCTTGCAAATATGTCTGAAGAGATGTTTACAAGAATGCCACTATGTTTTAAGGGATTTTTTCAAGCTTCCAAAAGTATCTAAATGGATATTTTGCCAGGCTTGCCAATGTGACTTTATGGGATGTTTTCAAGCTTGTCAATGGGTCTGAAGGGATGTTTTCAAACTTGCCTTTATGTCTGAGGTGATGTTTTTAAGCTTCAAAATGTGCCTAAAGGGATGTTTTCAAGCATGCCAATATGTCTAAAAAGATGTTTTCAAGCTTTGCACTATGTCTGAATGGATATTTTCAAGCTTTGCACTATGTCTGAATGGA
>NW_023628558.1:0-1083 GCF_014905685.2 Nematolebias whitei | reverse complement strand
TTTCTAGCTTGTCAATGTGACTAAAAAGGGATGTTTTAAAGTTTCCCACCATGTCTGAAGTGATGTATTCAAGCTTAACAATGTGTCTGAAAGGATATTTTCAAGCTTGCCGCTATGTCCAAAGGGATGTTTTCAAGCTTGCAAATGTGTCTGAAGGGATGATTTCAAGCTTGCCACTATGTCTGAAGTGATGTTTTCAAGCTTCCAAATGTGTCTGAAGGGATGATTTCAAGTTTGCCACTATGTATGAAGTGATGTTTTCAAGCTTGCCAATATGTCTAAAAGGATGATTTCAAGCTTGCAAATGTGTCTGAAGGGATCTTTTTAAAATTTGTCATTGTGTCTGAAGGGGTATTTTCAAGCTTGTAACAATGTCCAAAGGGATGTTTTCAAGCTTCCAAAAGTATCTAAATGGATGTTTACAAGCTTGCCACTGTGTCTGAAGGGATGATTTTAAGTTAGCCACTATGTCTGAAATTATGTTTTCTAGCTTGCCACTATGTCCAAAAGGATTTTTTGAAGCTTACAAATGTGTCTGAAAGGATTCTTGCCAATGTGTCTGATGGGATGTGTTCATGCTTGCCAATATGACTGAAGTAATATTTTCAAGCTTTCCACTATGTCTGAAGTGTAGTTTTTAAGCTTGCCATTGTGTTTGAAGCGATGTCTTCAAGCTTGCCAATGTTTCTGAAAAAATGTTTTCAAGCTTGTCAATATGTCTGAAGTGATGTTTTCAAACCTGCCTTTATGTCTGAATTGATGTTTTCAAGCTTGCAAATATGTCTGAAGAGATGTTTACAAGAATGCCACTATGTTTTAAGGGATTTTTTCAAGCTTCCAAAAGTATCTAAATGGATATTTTGCCAGGCTTGCCAATGTGACTTTATGGGATGTTTTCAAGCTTGTCAATGGGTCTGAAGGGATGTTTTCAAACTTGCCTTTATGTCTGAGGTGATGTTTTTAAGCTTCAAAATGTGCCTAAAGGGATGTTTTCAAGCATGCCAATATGTCTAAAAAGATGTTTTCAAGCTTTGCACTATGTCTGAATGGATATTTTCAAGCTTTGCACTATGTCTGAATGGA
>NW_023628557.1:1093-2176 GCF_014905685.2 Nematolebias whitei | reverse complement strand
CGAAGCCTCTTGGATGAGGGGCGAAACGTTTCTTTTTAACAAAAAAAACGAAGTCCAGATGACATGATTCAACCTTTTTTGTTGTTATATACCTGGATGACTGAGAAAACAAACTTTGTGTTTTTGAAACCATTAGTGAAAAGGCCAGACTTCAGGGGTATCTGAGGCAGGCTTGAAACACAAGAGTCAGGGTGGCTTCTGGGTAATACCAGATGGCTAGGCCTCAGACTGACGAAGCCTCTTGGATGAGGGGCGAAACGTTTCTTTTTAACAAAAAAACGAAGTCCAGATGACATGATTCAACCTTTTTTGTTGTTATATACCTGGATGACTGAGAAAACAAACTTTGTGTTATTAGCATTCAGTTTTATTGCAGTGACTGTAATGAGTCTATTTCCACTGCATATGTTTTCAAAAGAACAAGAATAAACTATTTTTACAGCTGAAACACAAATATGTGATGTGTTCATTATTTCATTTATTTCTTTTTTTTTATTTAACCAGGCATAAACACTAAGAACAAATTCTTATTTACAGTTCTGTCCGGGCAGCACCAACAGGCACTTGTAAGGACAAGAGAAGGGAAACAATACAACAAGTGAATACAATAAAATACAATAGTCAATAACAAACAAGGAAAACACAAATTACATTAACAGCAGTTCATCATCTAAGACGAAAGACATTTTTACTAAGCAAGAAAATATTTGCAAGTATCTTTAAAAAAAATTTTTTGAAATGACTTTTAATAATAAAAAATGAGACAAGTGAGGATTTAAAATTTTTGAAGCTGGTTCCAGTCAGATGGAGCAGCAGAGCCAAAATGAGACTTGGCCTTTGGAGTTATTACCCCAACTACTGAGAGGAGGTGTTGATCAGGTGTTATACATCGAAAGCCGTTCTATTTGCAGTAGCAAAGTGAAATGTGAAGGTGTATAACCCAGTAATGTCTTATAAATGAGGGTAAACCAATGAATATCACGACGAGTGCAGAGAAGGCCATTTAACAAGAGAGAAGAGGTGATGATTTTTGTTTTGTTACCTTTTTCCTTTTAGCCATCCTATTTGTTAAAAAAAAAAAAA
>NW_023628557.1:0-1083 GCF_014905685.2 Nematolebias whitei | reverse complement strand
CGAAGCCTCTTGGATGAGGGGCGAAACGTTTCTTTTTAACAAAAAAAACGAAGTCCAGATGACATGATTCAACCTTTTTTGTTGTTATATACCTGGATGACTGAGAAAACAAACTTTGTGTTTTTGAAACCATTAGTGAAAAGGCCAGACTTCAGGGGTATCTGAGGCAGGCTTGAAACACAAGAGTCAGGGTGGCTTCTGGGTAATACCAGATGGCTAGGCCTCAGACTGACGAAGCCTCTTGGATGAGGGGCGAAACGTTTCTTTTTAACAAAAAAACGAAGTCCAGATGACATGATTCAACCTTTTTTGTTGTTATATACCTGGATGACTGAGAAAACAAACTTTGTGTTATTAGCATTCAGTTTTATTGCAGTGACTGTAATGAGTCTATTTCCACTGCATATGTTTTCAAAAGAACAAGAATAAACTATTTTTACAGCTGAAACACAAATATGTGATGTGTTCATTATTTCATTTATTTCTTTTTTTTTATTTAACCAGGCATAAACACTAAGAACAAATTCTTATTTACAGTTCTGTCCGGGCAGCACCAACAGGCACTTGTAAGGACAAGAGAAGGGAAACAATACAACAAGTGAATACAATAAAATACAATAGTCAATAACAAACAAGGAAAACACAAATTACATTAACAGCAGTTCATCATCTAAGACGAAAGACATTTTTACTAAGCAAGAAAATATTTGCAAGTATCTTTAAAAAAAATTTTTTGAAATGACTTTTAATAATAAAAAATGAGACAAGTGAGGATTTAAAATTTTTGAAGCTGGTTCCAGTCAGATGGAGCAGCAGAGCCAAAATGAGACTTGGCCTTTGGAGTTATTACCCCAACTACTGAGAGGAGGTGTTGATCAGGTGTTATACATCGAAAGCCGTTCTATTTGCAGTAGCAAAGTGAAATGTGAAGGTGTATAACCCAGTAATGTCTTATAAATGAGGGTAAACCAATGAATATCACGACGAGTGCAGAGAAGGCCATTTAACAAGAGAGAAGAGGTGATGATTTTTGTTTTGTTACCTTTTTCCTTTTAGCCATCCTATTTGTTAAAAAAAAAAAAA
>NW_023628556.1:0-2177 GCF_014905685.2 Nematolebias whitei | reverse complement strand
GGGGGGGGGGGCTGTTGGGTCAGTGGGGGAGCTGACTCCCTGTGGGAGCATTTGCTCTCACAGTTATTTCTCCCCATCCCTCACCATGCACCTCCACCCTCTTCATTTCAATTCCATACATTTAGGGTTGTTTGGGCTCGGGTGTGCTGCAACAATTTTACATCTTTGTTGACCATAGCCACCTGGGACTCAATTTTATTGTACACCTTAGACATTCATTCATAACATCCTCATGACATTCATATATAGGAATTTGAGGTGGGCACATGGCTATGGGTGGTGGGATGACCTTACTCTCACCCCCTGTGCCTGTGCTCACTTACAACGGTTGCATTTAGACACTAGGGTTTGGATAGAGTTGGGGTGGAGGGGAAACTGGCACCATGCCAGCCTTTGCTCCTTCTTCTTTCCTTTTTAATGGCACTATACAACAACACACATCAACAGCACATCTAGGGGTGGGGGGTTATGTGTCGGGGTCTTATTTCTATTTATTTATTTATTTATTTCTCCTCTTCCTACCCACCTAGTTCCCTGACTGCCATTCCGGGGGTGGGGTCCGGCACAAGGGCAGGCCATCGGGTGTTGACCAGGATTATGTGGGGGTTCAGGGTCTGGGGGTTGCCGTGGGCGGTGCTGGTGCTGTGCTCTCCCTGGGGTTGTTTGGACCCCCTGAGCTTGGCTCTTGGGTGCCATGGTTGGCCCGCTGGCCGGGGTGGCTGCCGGGGCCTGGCGGGCGGTCGGCTGGGGGTGCGTGCTTGGTTGTTGGCGGTGTGTGGGGGTGGTCGGTGGCGTGTCCTCTTCATGGTGGGGAGGTGTCCTGTCGGCGGGGCATGGCCTGGGCCGGGTCTGGGGTATTGGCTCTTCTCCGCTCAAGAATGAATGGGTTTACCTCCTGGGTTTGGGCATGGGCTGCCCCCTGTAGAGGGCAGGTACATGTCTTGGACCTGGGGGGTATAGAGTGTGTATCGGGAATAAGAATGAAATGTATCGTTATTGTATGTCTTTGAGTGAATGAATGTGAGATTGAGGTTGGGATAGTGTGATTGTGTCTGTGTATGAATGGGTATTTGTTAGGCTGAGACTCGGACTGCCCCCTCTTTGATACAACTGAGGGTGCTTGGCATCGCGCCCCTATCGCGCGGCCCCCTGGTGGGGTGTGCCCTTGCCTGCCGGCGCGCTTGGGGCCCTTGGTATCGGGGGCTGGGCGCTTGGGCGTGTGTCGGCTCGGCCTGGTGTCTGCCTGGTGGGGCTCGGGTCCTCTGGCCCTGTCAGGCCTTGGCCTGGGTGGTGTGAGTCCTCGGTGCCCGGGCCTCAGTGCCTGGACCTGGACCTACATCGGTGCGGCGGGTGCCGACGGAGGCCTATGAGTTTGTCGCTGTTGGCCCCGGGGGGTCACTGTATGTGGTTGCTGGTGGGGATCTTCCGGTTCTCTCCTGTGGTCCGTTCTGGGGGGTGGGTGAGTGGTTCGTCCTGTGTGGGTGGCTCTGGGGGCTCCGCGGTCGGGGTCCCTCCTGGGGTCTTGGGCTCTGGTCCCCCCTTTTTCGTCTGCCTCTGGTCTTGGGGGTCGGGTCTCTGCTGCTTCACAGTTACTAATAAATGTTCTATTAGAGAAGCCTTATACACTTATGCATGCTCACAACCACACACAAATAGAAGCAGGGATGCTTATGTAGGCTTTATATGTAGATATATAGATATGTATGTGAGTGTATATTCATGTGTATGTATGTATGTATGTATATAGGCGTAGGTATGGACAACTACAGATGTTAACAACTACAGACGCTAACAGCTACACATGCTAACAACTACACATGCTAACAACTACAGACACTAACAGCTACACATGCTAACAACTACAGATGCTAACAGCTACACATGCTAACAACTACACATGCTAACAACTACAGATGCTAACAACTACAGACGCTGACAACTACAGATGCTAACAACTACACATGCTAACAACTACACATGCTAACAACTACAGATGCTAACAACTACAGATGCTAACAACTACAGACGCTAACAACTAGAGATGTTAACAGTTACACATGCGAACAGCTACAGATGCTAACAGACTGAACTAACTTCCTCTCCACAGACAATAAGCTGCAGCGTTACAAGCCTCTGGCAGCAGCAGCTTGGAACTAAATCACAGAATAAAGTATTTG
>NW_023628554.1:0-2179 GCF_014905685.2 Nematolebias whitei | reverse complement strand
CACATGCAGATTGGCAATATGACACTGTACCACCCGGTACACGTGACTCATGTTGACTCATTCCCATTTTTGGTTGGCCAGGATTTTATAAATCGCTTCGGCGCGATTATAGATTATGGTGATCAAACAATGTGGACAACAGTGAGCAACCCACTGCCAATCGATACGCCTCCGGAGTGTGACACAGACTGCCCAACAGCAGGTACCGCGGAAGGCGCACAGGACTCCTCAGCCGAGGACACGAGCCCGGTGAGTACTCCTCTGACACCATGTGAAACCAAAGAAACCCAAGTGATCCAAACTCTGACTCAACAAGACAGCCTCCTCTGTGAGCTGAAACAGTCAGAGTCCACCAAACACTACCTACCACTGGTAGTTAAGGGTGTAGAGATCCAAGGGTCCCACACCAACGATGCTGTTCTGTCTCTGTGGACAGATAAATCAGCAATTAACCGAGCTTTCTACGAAACCTTGGTTCACAAACACGTTGGTCTAGAACTAATTAAAAAAGCTTTCCGCTTTCCATTAGTTCCCAATAGTTCACAGGTAATGACCGCAGATGGAGTCGTTAACCTAAAACTGAACTGGAATCAACGAGAACTGGTTCACCCGTTTCTCGTTATCCAAAACTTACCACATGCATCCTACATAGGCTCTGACATTTTGGTAAGGTTAGGTGTCCACGTGGACACCATCAACAAGGTGCTGTGGTCCCTGAAACCAGCCACAAAGGATGCGCCTGTGCTAGACGCAGCAAACCTTAAGGCTGGGCAGACCATTCCAGAGGCCTGCCAAGTTGCTAGCAACCAAGACACCACAGTACCACCTCAGGTGATAAACCTAATGGTGCGAATCCACATAATAGCTGGACAAGCTATTGGCCATAAACAGGCATATTTTCAACCCTCTCCTGCGTTTTTCAACTTGGGTCTGTCCGTGGAAGCCACGAACCAGGTGAGTCTTGACTCCAGAACCACATCTATTGCTGTGTGTAACACTGGCATGGATGAGGTGCTGATCCCAAAAAAGACTATGCTAGGATGGTTGATTTCAACCGACTTTCATGATTTTGAACTAGGCATTCCATTTCTGGGAGGACTCCCAGATAACCTGGTACCGAGTCAAGAAGCTGGGCCAGTATGGTTCACGGAACCAACACAGGCCATAGCTCTTTTCTCAACCAATGATGTCGACCAAGGACCTCAAACCTATGGTGTTTTACCCATAGACAGGCCCGACGACTCAGAAAGGGATTCGTTGGAGCTCCCTGAGGAGCAAGAACCCTTATCAGTCTCATCACAGATCGATCAGGTGGTCGCACAAGCCGACGCTCTGACATCTGATGAAGAAAGAGACAAACTACGCCAAGTTCTTTTGAAATATGAAAAGTCATTTGCAACTGATTCGACAGATTGTGGGTTGACCTCGCTCCACGCAGTGAGAATCCCAACCCCACCCAACGCACCGCCAACATTTGTCAGACAATACAAGATCCCTCTGGCAGCATACCAACCTGTCCAGGAGATCATTGATGACCTTTTGGTCAAAGGTATAATCAGACAATGTAATAGCACCTACTCTGCGCCTCTATGGCCAGTTTTAAAACCAAATGGTAAGTGGAGACTTACCATAGACTACAGGAAGCTAAATAAACAAGTACCCTTATCCAGGTGGCCAATGACTCAGCTCCATCAGGAACTGCCAAAGGTCACCGATGGTAAGTACTTCTCGACCCTCGACGTCGCCTCTGGTTTTTGGACCATCCCTGTGCGCGCCGAGGATCAACACAAACTAGCTTTCACTTTTGGCAGCCGACGATACACCTTTACCAGGTGTCCCTTTGGCTACGCTAACTCACCTGCAGAGTTCAACATCTTTTTGAACAAAGCATGTCCAGACGCCCACGAGCGTGGGACACTGATCTACGTGGACGACATCCTTTTGAGACAGCCGACACTGGACTCTCATTTGGCTGAGATCGACCACGTCCTCAATCAGCTAACGACTGCTGGTGCTAAAATCTCACTGTCGAAATGCCAGTGGTGCAGAACCAAGGTGGATTACGTTGGCCTCCTAGTAGGTCCGGACGGAATACAACCACAGTTGACTCGCACCCAAGGCCTGGACAACCTCAAAGTCCCAACCAATCTCAAGGAACTGCAGAGTTTCTTGGGAGTGT
>NW_023628552.1:0-2179 GCF_014905685.2 Nematolebias whitei | reverse complement strand
AGTTCAGTTCTGTTCAGTTCTGTGCGGAGAAGCCCAGTTGTGGGAGACGGGAAGATCCTGACATGACAACAGAGCTCTTCCGAGTCATGGGAATATAACACTTTCCACTCGCCACTACTTCTGACGAGCTACAGCCATCCTAAGGAGACGCTGGACAGAATGTAGATGAACAGATGCTCAGATATATTCATCAATTAACGCGGATTCCTCATTTTAAATGACCGCATTCATTTTGATGGGTCAAATATAAATGACGTCTCACGTTTGCATTTCATTAAATTCAATGCACGTTTTATTCAGTTCAGAAAAATGAGGAATCCGCGTTAATTGATGAATATATCTGAGCATCTGTTCATCTACATTCTGGTGGCCCGTAACGTGCTCATAAATGACTGTAAATTCGTGTAAAAATTGATTTTTTTTACGTGTTGGCATGAAAAGTAACAGTTTATCAGCTGCTTGAAGTCAAAACGCTGCATGTTTTAAGCGTACTGTCTCTGTACAGCTCAGAGGAAGCTGAAATAGTGTCATAAGTCTTTATGAAAGCTGAAATTGTACGCCTGTTATGTGTAACTAAAAGCTGATGAGCTGTGGAAACGCTGTTTTCTGTTTAAACTGGTCCAAACGGACGGAGGTCCGGTTGTGGTCCGGTTCGGTTCTGGAAAGAGTTCGAACGAGTTGTTTTAAACGGTTTAAAAGACGTTGTGCCACGGAGCGCCGACTCCGCAAAGCTCAGAGTTGATTCGTTACATTTTTTAACAGAAAATGTGCATTTTGACAGTTTAAAAGACGAAAAAGTGACGAAATTATTTCATGCTAGTCTATCATGCTAGTTGTTACAAACGTTTCCTGATTGGTTGAATATTGCTGTTGTGGAGCGCTCTGATTTGCTGAGAAGGTTGAATGACGTGCCTACGTAACTTCCTCTCAACCCTGCTGCTTTGTCATTGGTGATTTCAGTCACGTGACCCGGAAATGGAAACTCGTTTTCATAGGGAATAAAATCTGCTTTTTAAAGCTGAAAAGCGCTTTAAAGCTGTGTTCTGAAACGCTGTTTAGGTTCTTCGAAGTCTAATTGCTGAAATTTTGCCACGTTTGTGTAAAAAATCCGTTCAGAAATGTTGGTTTTATCCGGGTCTAGCCGATGCTAATTTTGAGCTAACAGCTACCGACCGGACGCCACAGGAAGTCATAGCGACCCCTACTGGACAACACTAACAGTGTCTGGGTTAAAATTAATAAGGTTGTACTGACACCTTCTGGATAAACGGAAGATCACAGGTTTTCACTTCGTTTTTAGGTTTAAAGAGTGAAATTAAACGTTTTTATTTTTCTGTAAGGCATTTTTGAGTAAATAAACGTTCCTCAAAGTTGAATAAACACTGTTATCTTGCATTTTAAAAGTTATAAAGGTATTTATGCAAAGAGCATTTACCGAACGCATTTTTATTCACTGATAATTCCTTAAAGAAGGTACAAAATAAAAATTAAAGCGAACTTTTAAAAAATAGAAACAGTTACAGATCTTCACAAAAATGGAAAAAGTTTACTCACTTGCTAAAAAGATAACGCACGTTTAATTGTTAAACTCACAAAATAAGAGTAAATACATCAGTAGAGAGAAACTCTTCTGATTTTATTTTACCACCTAAACATTTACATCTCCTATTTAATTTTTAAATGGCAGATAATGGAAGACGAAGAGGTAAACACTGACCCCTTTCAATCCAGAGATGCCGTCCAGTCGGCTTTACATATTTTAACAAATTCAATTATTGGTAAACAATTAGAGCAATTAGAAAACCTTGATGATGATCAAAGAAATGAGGACCTGCAGAGGTTGGCGGAAGCAGCCAAAGTGTCGGAGGACACAAAATCGAGCCGTGAACGCTTGGCAAAAATCTCCCTGCTTCTGAAAGCGGAAGTGGACCATCTGGTTGAACAAAATGTCACGCTGTTCAACAGATATCAATCTGAAAAGGACAGGTGTGACGTATTGATGAATCAATCTGATTTGCAGAAACAACAAATTCAGACTGATAGAGACCTCTCAAAGACTGAGCTGTTAGAACAGGCTCAATCATATGAGGAGAGGATTAGGGATAAAGAACAAGCGTACCGAGCCTCGTGTGCAGATAACGATGTGCTACAAGCACAGTTACAGATCGCATTAAAGGAG
>NW_023628551.1:0-2179 GCF_014905685.2 Nematolebias whitei | reverse complement strand
TACGAATTACTTCTGATTTGTCGGCAGCTCTTCCACCACCAGATCACGCTTCTATCCCTGTTGAAAGCGTGGATCCATCGTTAAGTACTGGTTCTTTTCCCCTTCTGCAGGCAGGAAATCAGATACGTTATAAACCTCTTGCGCTAGGTGATGTGTAGGCGTTAGTGGACAAACTCCCTCCCCTCACAGAAGGAGGAAGTAAGTGGTTGAATGTAGTGGACTCCTTAACTAAAGGTATTAATTTAGCTGTGGGAGACATGAGGGCGCTGTTGGGAAGGTGTGTAACTTCTACTAGGATGGATGAGATAGAGAGAGCTGCTGGGTGGAATCGTAATATACCTGACTCAACTTGCATGTTGTTGGAGTATCAGAGACTTGCTGCCGCTCTCAGACAGGCTTATCCCCTTCCAGAAGGTACAGGGGTTCCTAAGTTCACCTGGAAGCCTGGTCAGAACCCCACTGCATATTTAGATGTGTGTAAACAAGACTGGTATGACAGAACACACTGCCATGGTCAGGGGGGAAATCAAAAGTATTTTTTTAGACAAGCAATACTAGATGGTGTACCCGCAGCAGTCAGTAAGGCAATGAAAATTAACCCTGATTTACCCACAGCAGATGCTGCCCAGTGGGAACGGCATCTTATTCATCATCTGCAATGTGTGGCTGATGAGGAGACTAAAACTTCCTCTGAACTGAAAGATATGCAAACGCAACTCTTAAAGCTACAATTGAAACAGGCTAGAGATGTAGTTCAAACTAAAAAAGAGTCAAAACAGATGTTACAAGCTGACACTGTGTTTCAGTGTTCTGAGGCTGCTTATCAGTGTCCTGTAACCGCCCAACCCCCGCTTCCTGTTGTATATCCTCGGGGACGGTCCAGAGGGCAGTGGGGAGAAAGAGGGGGGTCTCTGGGCAGAGGTTTCGGTCAGGGGTACACGCAGGGAGGCAGAGCACCAGATGTTTGCCATTACTGTCACAGACCAGGTCATTGGGCGCGAGATTGTTATCACAAGCAGGCCAACGCCCAAAGAGGAGGAGCACATCACTACTCAGCTCCCAACCACCAGATGGCGCCACCGGCACCTACCTCTGGCCAACAGGATCCATCTTGGGTGCCACCAGGTGGATACTACCAGCAATGACACACCCCACAGAGTAATCACACCATAGGGGGAGGAGCAGACCCTATGGTGAAAATGAGGGTCATGAATAAAGATCTATCATTCCTCGTGGACACTGGAGCTACATATTCAACCCTCAATGAGCAGGGATTTGATGAACATGCCAGTGTGGACACTGTGTCTGTGATCGGTTTCGCTGGGGTGCAACAAAAACTGTCTCTAACTGAACCTCTCGTAGTAACAGCAGGACTTCAAACAGTGACACATCCATTTGTTCTGTCCACACGTGTACCTGTCAACCTGCTTGGAAGAGACTTGTTAAAGAAACTTGGTGCAACAATAATGTGTGAACAAACTGGTTTACGTGTTACTTTACCAAGTGGTGTGACCTGGACTTGTTCTGCTTCTTCCTCCTCTTTGTCATCACAGTGCTTGGTACAGCCGATACATGAGGAAGTAGCTGACATTTACTGGGCGTTGCTGCACCCCGAGACACCTGAACACACTGGACTTTACTCTGCCTACTTGTTGTGGAGGCCATGGCTTGATGCTCTGCGTCCCTATGTCCCACCTCTAGATCCTTTACATGTCACTCTCTTTTATGACCGTGATTCTGACGATTGTTACAGGGAGCATTTTGCTCAGCACTTGCAGGACACTGAGTGGCCATTAATATCAGACCGGCTTATAGTAGGTCCACAAGGCGTGGCTTCTCACGTCACCCTCACACCGACTCAACTAGAGTGGTACATGATGTCGTCTGAAGCGATCCCACACGTCTCATTAGCTTTAGCTCCCACACATCAGGCTAAAGACTTGGGCCCAATGGTGAAGGCTGCTGTCTCTGCCACTGATTGGGTCCCAACACAAATACCTCAGCTCGCTTACTCGTCATCAACCGACTGTTATAGCATTGATTTAGCTGTTCATGATGTAGGTAAGCTAGACCATGAGGTGATCTCCAGAGACCATGGCAGAGAAAAAACTGACCATTCAGATGTTCCTCAGATGTTAGACACACTTCCTGCATCTCTCTGGTCTCAGGGACCTGAGGA
>NW_023628550.1:0-2180 GCF_014905685.2 Nematolebias whitei | reverse complement strand
CACAGAAGGTTGTAATCCCTTCTCGTTGCATCAGGTAGACGCTCGATGAAGGTGAACACCTCTCTGTCCGAAGTGAGCCTTATCAGACTGATCTTATCCTCAACCGTAGCATTAGGATAACCTTTCAGTCTGAATTCAAGGTCTTTGAGGTACGCTTTTGATCCAGTTGAACCCATTGGTCCTGGTACAAAGCGTTGTACATGTTTTGAGATTTTTTGCAAATCATCAATTGAAGGAGGAAGTATCAATGGTCTCTCACGCATGGTTGGTAGTTGAAACTTGTGCAGGTCTGTCCCTATCACCCGAGATGAGGGTCTACCCATATGTGGAGGTGGCAGAATGGGATTAAAAGCAAGAGGTGCACCAAAATCTTTCTGAGGTGTTGGCGGATGACCCGGAATCTGTCCACGGTCTTCTCTGGGTTCCAGACAAACTCGCCCCACGTCAGAACTTTTATATATTGCCGCGGCTAGTTTCTCCTCACATGCTTTTAAGCGTTCCTGTGATGTTTGACATTTACTTTGTAAACGTATATATTGTTCGAGTAATGCCTCTTTTTCCAGTCTGCATTTGTACAGATCTTTTGATGCGAGCTGCAACTCTTGTTGTAACATCTCATTGTCTGAGCGCGCAGCTTGGTACTGAAGCTCTTTATTCCTAATCTTCTCCTCATATGATTGAGCTTGTAATGACGCCTTATTTTCTGAGAGCTCCCTCAGATGTGCTCTAGACAGCATGACATTTCGTTCAACCTGTTGATCCAATTCCTCTTTAAGAAGCAGAGAGATTTTTGCTAACCGTTCATAGCTCAGCTTTTTATTCTCTTTCACCGTGGCTCCTCTTGCTAAACTTTTCAGTTCTTCCGCTCTTTGAATTTCATCAAGTTGTTCTAATTGCTCTAATTGCTCACCAATAATTGAATTTGTTAAAATATGTAAAGCTCCCAAAATTATGTCATCTTGTGATTGGGAGTCTACAAGGTCAACCTCTTCCTCTTCTCCTGCCATTATCTTCTATTTAAAAATTAAATAAGAAAATGTATTGTTTTAGGTGGTAAAAATAAATCAGAAAAGTTTCCTTTTTCTGATATAATTACGCTTTTTTAGTGATTTAGCAATTAAACGTGTATTATCTTTTCAGCAAATGAGTAAACTTTATCAACTCTGTGAATATCTGAACTGTATCTTTTAAAAAGTTTCTCATTTTTATTTTGCACCTCCATCAGAGGAATTACCAGTGAATAAAAAGGTTTTGGTAAATGCCTTTCTTGCATAAATACCTTAATCACTTTTTAAATGCAAGATAACAGTAATAGTTCAGCTTGAGGAACGTTTATTAACTCAAAAATGCCCGTAGCATTAGGATAAACACGTATAATTTCACCCAAAATAACCTAAAAACGAAGTGAAACTGTGATATCAAGTTTCCACAGGAGGGGGCAGTATAACCTTATTTTATTTTAACCCAGACACTGTTAGTGATGTCCAGTAGGAGTCGCGATGACTTCCTGTGGCATCCAGTGACATCCGGTCGTTAGCTGTTAGCTTAAAATTAGCATCGGCTAGCGTGGTCCAAAAACATCATTTAATGACAGATTTCAAACTCAAACGTGGCAAAGTTTCAGCGATTAGGCTTCAAAGAAATGGAGCAGCGGATCAGAATCCAACTTTAAAGCGTTTTTCAACTTTAAAAAGCAGATTGAAATTCCCTATGAAGACGAGCTTCATTTCAGGGTCACGTGACTGAATCTACCAATGACAGAACAGCAACGGGGATGGGTTCTTATATCGCTGACTCAGAGGAAGTGACGCAGACACGTCACTCAGTTCTCAGCGTATCACAGCGTCCCAACTCAGCCGTTTTCAACCAATCACAGATCGTTTTTCCAGCTAGCGTGTAGCATTAGCCTGAAAAAGTCCGTCAACTTTTCGTCTTTTAAACTGTCCAAATGTACCATTTTCTGTTAAAAATGTAACGAATCAACTCTCAAAGCTGCACGGAGTCGGCGCTCCGGTCTTAAAACGTCTTTCCAACCATTTAAAACAACTCGTTCGAACTTATCAGAACCGAGCCGGACCAGAGTCACGTCTGGACCACAGTTTAAACAGAATAACGTTTCCACAGCTCATCAACTTTGTCACACACAACAGATGTACAAATTCAGCTTTCAAAAAGACACA
>NW_023628549.1:0-2181 GCF_014905685.2 Nematolebias whitei | reverse complement strand
GATGTAAGACTGATCACTGCCCTCCTGACACTGAACAGCATACACAATATTACTCTGTTTGTGCCGGGGGACTGGATCTTTGGGATGAACCAGTCTTTGCCATAATGTATTTTGGGATTTAAAAGCCACTGGGACGTTATGTTTAGAAAATAAAGTCTCAGTTTCTCTGATACTCCCTCAACATACGGAATGACCACTGGTCTGGGTCTGGGTTCCTCCTTTTCACCTGATGGTTGACTGGAGTCCTGCTTGGGTTTCTTCTCTGCTTTCAGGAAAGCCCAGTTAGGATATCCACATTGCTCTAGAGTCTGTCTTGGGTAGGATTTCTCCTTCTGCCTGGCTCCTGTTAGTGTTATCCTACACAAGACAGGCTCTAGAGCAATGCGGATATCCTAACTGGGTCGTCCTGATGCTTCTGACGCCCTTGCCACCGGCACATCTCCTATGGAGGAAGTGGAGTCGGGGGACTTCGGGGTTGGTCTGTCCATAACCGTGGCTGAGGTCGCCAAGGTAGTTAAAAAGCTGCGTGGAGCCAGGGCTCTGGGGTTGGATGAGATTTGCCCTGATTTCCTGAAGGATCTGGATGTTGTGGGGCTGTCTTGGTTGACATGTACCATACCATACCATGTCTTTGCAACATTGCATGGACATTGGGTGGCAGTGCCACTGGATTGGCAGACTGGGGTTGTGGTTCCCTTCTTCAAAAAGGGGTACCAGAGGATGTGCTCCAATTACAGGGGCATCACTCTCCTTAGCCTCCCTGGTAAAGTCTATTCAAGGGTATTGGAGAAGCGAGTCTGATTGTTGGTCAAACCTCAAATCCAGGAGGAACAATATGGTTTCCGTCCTGGCCTTGGAATACATGACCAGCTCTTTACCCTGACTAGAGTCCTCGAGGGGTCATGGGAGTTTGCCCATCCAGTCTACATGTGTTTTTTTAGACTAGGAGAAAGCATTTAACTGAGTTATTTGGGGTACACTGTGGGGGGTGCTCTGTGAGTATGGAATTGGGGGACCATTGTTACAGGTTGTTCAGACCCTATACAAGCAGTGCGAGAGTTTGGTTCACATTGTCTGTAGTAAGTTGGACTTCTTCAGGGTGAGAGTTGGACTCTGCCAGGGCTGTCCGTTGTCACCAATTCTGTTCATAACTTTTATGGACAGAATTTTTCAGTGCAGCCAGGGGATAGAGAGATTCCAGTTTGGTGGCCTCAGGATTTCATTTCTGCTCTTTGCAGATGATGTTGTCCTGTTGGCGTCATCATGCTGTGATCTCCAGCTCTCACTGGAGTAATTCTCAGCCAAGTGTGAAGCAGCTGGGATGAGAATCAGTACCTCCAAATCTGAGGACATGGTCCTCAACCAGAAAAGGGTGGATTGCTCTCTTGAGGTTGAGGGTAAGGTTCTGCTTCAAATGGAGGTGTTCAATTATCTTGGGGTTTTGTTCATGAGTGAGGGAAGAATGGAGCGTGAGATGGACAGATGGATTGGTGCAGTGTCTTCAGTATTACGCACTCTGTACTGGTCTGATGTGTTGAAGAGGTAGCTGAGCTGTAAGGCAAAGCTCTCTGTTTACCAGTCGGTCTACATTCCTAGCCTCACCTATGGTCACAAGCTCTGTGTAGTGACTGAAAGAATAAGTTTGTGGACACAGGAGGTTGAAATGTTTCTTCCGCAGGGTAGTTGGACTCTCCCTTAGCGATAGAGTGAGAAGTTCAGTTATCTGGGAGAGACTCAGTGTAGAACTGCTGCTCCTCCACATGGAGAGGAGCCAGTTGAGGTGGTTCGGGCATCTGGTAAGGATGCTCCCTGGGCGCTTGCCTAGGGAGGTGCTTCAGGTATGTCAGACTGGGAGGAGACCCTGAGGAAGACCCAGGACTCATTGGAGAGACTACTGCCCCTTTTCCACTGTGACAGCGTGGATAGGCTCAGCTCAGATCAGCTGGTTACACGTCCCAATTCCATTGTGACCGGTTCTGTATGCGGGTCCAGATTCCAACTTGCCATACCACCTGGTGGAGATTAAATACGCTTTAGTAATACATAGGCTGTGTGTGTTTTTCAGATGATTCTCCAGAAAAATAATCACAGCAGACCTACAGTCTGTTTATGTCTAGCTCTGGAGCAACAGTGTGCCATTAAAGATGAAAGAGGCTGTTACCTTCCATCGATGTATCATTT
>NW_023628548.1:0-2181 GCF_014905685.2 Nematolebias whitei | reverse complement strand
TTTAGGGACCACAGCACCTTGTTGATGGTGTCCACATGGACACCCAACCTTACCAAAATGTCAGAGCCTATGTAGGTTGCATGTGGTAAGTTTTGGATCACGAGAAACGGGTGAACCAGTTCTCGTTGGTTCCAGTTTAGTTTTAGGTTAATGACTCCTTCCGCGGTCATTACCTGTGAACTATTGGGAACTAATGGAAAGCGGAAAGCTTTTTTAATTAGTTCTAGACCCACGTGTTTGTGAACCAAGGTTTCATAGAAAGCTCGGTTAATTGCCGATTTATCTGTCCACAAAGACAGAATAGCATCGTTGGTGTGGGATCCTTGGATCTCTACACCTTTAACTACCAGTGGTAGGTAGTGTTTGGTGGACTCTGACTGCTCCAGCTCACAGAGGAAGCTGTCTTGTTGGGTCAGGGTTTGGACCACCGGGTGGGTCTCTTTGGTTTCACATGATTTCAGAGGAATACTCACCGGGCTCGTGTCCTCGGCTGAGGAGTCCTTTGCGCCTTCCGCGGTACCTGCTGTTAGGCAGTCTGTGTTACACTCCGGAGGCATTTCTATTGGCAGTGGTTTGCTCACCTTGGCCCACATCGTCTGATCACCATAATCTATAATCGCGTCGAAGCGATTTATAAAATCCTGGCCAACCAAAAATGGGAATGAGTCAACACTAGACACGTGTACCGGGTGGTATAGTGTCATTCTGCCAATCTGCATGTGAACCATTGCTATAGCTTTCAGGGTTGTCCTCTTCTCTGAGAGACCCTGCATTTCTATAGCATATTCTGTGAGAGGTATTACCCTGTTAACACTGCTAGCGGCTGTCCTCAGCTCCTCGAACAGTTTAGCTGACACAATTGTTATGTCCGCCCCACCGTCCAGTAGTGCTTCATGTGTGAGGACCCCTTCGAGTGTTACTGACAGGTATGCCTTCTTGGCGACCCCCCTTCTGATAAAGTTACACAGAAACCTCTTAGGTTTTTTCTGACGTTTCTTCACACGCTCAGCTTTGTCTGTGTAATCTTTGTTTGTCTGAACCGTCAGCACAGCAGTAGCTGTTTCTGAGTGTTCAGCTTGCGATGACTCGTCATCGTTTGTGTGTGAGTTCACCCCCCCTCTTCCGATGAGGGGTTGTTGGAGGCCACAACAACAATGTCTTGGTGTGTACCACCGACATCTGTGACGTTGTCATTCGCGCCCTCAGATTTAATAGCGATCACATCACTACATAGTGCTCCAGGTTGGTTTCCCGTGTCAGTGTGTTTCAAAGTTTCTAACAACCTGCGTAGTTTCTCTGTCTCTTCCGAGCTCAGAGGTGTAGGGCCTTGTTTCTGGAACCTTTGTGATTTTTTCGCCTCGGGTCGTTTTGTCCGAGGTGGAGGAGGGACAGGTACGTCATTTGGGGGTTCCTTTTCGGACTTCCCCTGATAATATGGGTCACCTTGGTTCCCATATCTTTTCGTCCTACGCACACCCCACTTACGATAATCACGTTCATCCTCTGGGATTAAATTCAATCCCTTTAGATCTTTTTTGTCCCAGCGTGCACCTTCATGACGCGGTTTGTTAGTTTGAAAAGACTGCCTTTTCTCGCCTTTTTTAGGAGGGGGAGGCGACGCGCGCCACCCTTCCAGTTCTAGCGAATGGGGTTTAACCTTTACACCAGGAAACACCTCTATGGGCGTCTTAACATGAGAACATGCCTCAAACACATTCACAGCACACTGTTTAATCTCATTGATGGATTTTTCTTTGAAATTTGCCATCATTTGTACTGAGGTTTTAATGTCAGTGTGGAGGTTTTTGCTGAAAACAAATTTAAAACCTTCTTCCTCCTCCATGCCGGTTTCATTCCTGTAACCAAAATAAGCTTGGAAGATTCTTTTGTAATAAACCTTTGGATGTTCATGCTTCCCTTGCGTGACCTTGTCTACAGCTGGGAAGCCACCAGGTCCGGTGCAGGGGTTGTATTCCCTGATCAAAGCTTTACACAGAAGGTTGTAATCCCTTCTCGTGGCATCAGGTTGACGCTCGATGAAGGTGAACACCTCTCTGTCCGAAGTGAGCCTTATCAGACTGATTTTATCCTCAACAGTAGCATTAGGATAACCACTCAGTCTAAAATCTAGGTCATTGAGATACGCCTTCGTACCAGTAGAACCCATAGGTCCAGGAATAA
>NW_023628547.1:576-2181 GCF_014905685.2 Nematolebias whitei | reverse complement strand
CTGATGCCCAGATGGACTGGACCCCATCTGATAACCGACAAAGTGTCCCCAATTATCTACCAGATAAAAATCAGTAAAGGCCAAAAAGAGCCAACTGTTAAATGGGTACATCGTAACCAGGTTAAACAACACAAGGCGTGCAACAACTCCTCAGGAGACAAAGATCTCACAAAATCTGACCTCGTGGGAATAAGGGTCATCCAAGCAGAAGATAACTAATGGATAATAAACTTAACCATAGTTTAAATTCACAGGACCTACCCTTGACCATTACGAAGCTAAGACCTATCTCTTTGTGTTTCCATAGGACAATGATGATACCACTACTGGTAATCTTCACCCTCTTGGGTGACACCCAAGAAATCAAAGCCCTCGTAATAGCGGTAAATGAGTTAGCCCTTAAGGTTGAAGCGGATTACGCTGTCGCACACCTAATGGATAGGATTTTTGCTGACATGCTTAGAGATATCAGTTCGTCGGTAGATACACTAGCCACCGGTAGGATCCCACCGTATCTAGTCTCTCTACAGATGGTGAACGACATCCTCAGCTCCGCTACGCACGAAAAAGTTACGCAAACACAGGCACACCTGGCTTACACTCTCGGTAGCGCAATCCCAATCTACGTCAATCACAAAACATTTGAAATGGCGTTCATTATCAACCTACCGATAATTCCCTCAAACGGCATATATAGACTCAGGGACGTCGTAAATGTTGGCAATTGGCACGGCGAAAACCATGTTCAAATTGACACACCAAGGATGGTTGCGTACCACGACGACAACCCCTCCGTTTACCTAGCTCCAAACCTGCAGATGTGTGTTCTCACTCGGGAGATACACTATCTGTGCCCGAGCAAACCGTTTATGTGGAATAAAACCACAGGCATATGCGGATTAACACCTATTCCGGAAAATTCTAAGTGCTCAACGACCGTAACGCCTCGACACCTGGCTAAAGATGCAAAAGCGGAAATAATTGGCTCTCGTTGGCTAGTGAACGCTCCTCAAAGACAGGCGATCATAGCCTACGATCAACCCGGGGCAAATAGACCTTTGACGTTACCGGACAAAACGATGTGGATCAGTGTTCCCCAGGGAACAACCATACACATTGGTGATTTGACGCTCTATCACCTCGATCCGGAACGATGGGACGCGACTCTGGATGACTCGGAGTACCTGGGAAATATGTCTATAGACATAGATCCAGAGACTCTGGGAAGGATCCGTTTTGAAGGCACCCAAGTCGTCGACGTGGAACCAATAAACCGAGTTCTCAAGTCCCTCAGGTCCACAACTAAGAACCCGATCCAACCAATTACCTATGCGTGGTCAAGCGCGGACACATTAATCATAGCCCTGCTAATGACGATAACCCTCGTATTGTGTGGGATACTCGCATCCCTGTTCCGGGGCCAAACGTCACTCCGAGTCGACGTGGATCGCCATGCAGCGCACCTCGATATGATTATGCCTCGCGTAAGCGGGTCCGCAAAGAAGCCACTCACACGGGACAGCGTGACTGAAACTGACAACCAGGGTGAGGGGAAGCAGTGAAACGATGTTTCTAGATGCTTAGTCACTACTCTTGTCGGTGTTG
>NW_023628547.1:0-476 GCF_014905685.2 Nematolebias whitei | reverse complement strand
AGCGGGTCCGCAAAGAAGCCACTCACACGGGACAACGTGACTGAAACTGACAACCAGGGTGAGGAGGAGCAGTGAAACGATGTTTCTAGATGCTTAGTCACTACTCTTGCCGGTGTTGAAACGTTGTTTAGTTGATTTTGGTTGTTTCTGAGGTAAGAATGAATCTTGTGTGTAGTAAGTTAGAGACTAAGAAGCCTTTGACCATGCCAACATGCAGTTCATTCATTAAATTGCAATCTTTGCGGAGTCAATGTATATTATTGCTACTTTAAGTACCATAATCTACATTGATCTCACAACGCTTAAGCCGAACCTACTCGAACAATTCTATTCGGGGGGATAGCTAATTCTTTTTGATAAGTCTCGCCATAGACTTCCAAAACATTTATGGGGAAACCAAACACCCAATCTCAAGTCGTTCGTCTAAAAGACAACAGACATTTGAACCAAACTATATTTTGCCATGTAAAGCTAAC
>NW_023628546.1:0-2182 GCF_014905685.2 Nematolebias whitei | reverse complement strand
AATCCATCCTATAATCAGAACAGAAGTCAAAAGTTAAGTTTTCACTCTGCTTCTGATTTTTACATGGTAAAAAACAAAACAAAACAAGTTTTAAATAAATAAGAACCAACTTAAAATATTTATGAACGAGAAATTAGCTCCAAGAGTTTGAGTTTGTTTCATTTCAAGGTCAGGAGTAAAAATGTCTCTCGTATCCTTCCACGTGTCTTCTTTTCTCATGTTTGTCACTCTGTGCATCAAAGCACAAATTCTTTTAATTAAAAATAAATTGTCACAATAAAATGATTATTTCCACCTCGAATGAAGCAGCAGCAAATAGAAAGAACCACAAAAAAAGACGGAGACAATCACGTGAGGCCAGAAAAGACCTCATTAAAACTACACCGGCATGCACCTTTACCAAAATGAAAGGTTTTATAGATCATGAAAAAAGTACGAAAAGCTGTTTTTCTGCTTACGCAGCAAAGCACGACACAAACTTCCTTTACGGCTCATTTCAGAGTGCTGTGGTGGAGAACAGGACACGTGTTTTTAGCACAACGAAAGTCCACCACGTTATTTGTTCATGTTGCAAGTCTGGTTACAAGAACGAAGCCACGGATTATTTTAAAGTTTTAACTTTATCTTCTCTCAGTGGAGAGTTGATTGTCAGCATGGAGAGTTTGGAGTAGTAGAAACTCCTTGCGTTTATGAGCCACGACCAGATGACGAACGAAGCAAGGCTGCACAAGTGGTCCTACAGAGCGGGGCCTTGATAAGATGCAAAGCTTTTTATCTCTGTGCTACAAATTTCCTCCCGATAGAATAAAAATAATTTCAACATATCCCATTTTCAAGCCAGTCTAAAGCCTCAGAACATTTGCAATCTTTGTAATAAATGTTTTTGTTCATGTTGTGCACCCCAAAACACAAAGTGCCCGTGGGTCATGTGTTGCCGAGCAGTAAAATAAGCAGATAAAAAAAAAAAGGATTGCTTATTTCCTTTAGTAGTTTCTTACAGCTCTTCATTTTAAACATCTTTATAGATGTGACAATCCAACTTTGAGTTGTCATCACTGAGCAGAAACATTCACACAGATGTGTTATTGCTTCATCAAACTACCTGAGCTATGAACAATTAATCAAACTAGATTTTTTTAAATAGTAAACGCGTTATTCATCTGGCTGAGGTTCTTAACACATTAATTTTCAACATTCTCCTATATAATATATGTTCCTGACATTTCATTATACGTCAGTCCTGCAGTCAAAAAAATCACAGCATCCCTCTGCAGGTCCTCCTTCACTACAACCATGAACCTTCTGTGTGGTCTTCCTCTTTTCATTCTCCCTGGCAGCTCCATATTCAACATGTGTTGTCTAATCATTTATCCATCCTCTGCACATGTCCAATCTCAGCTTCTAACTTTGTCTCCAAACTGCTTAATCTGAGCTGTCCCTCTGATGGTTTTTACCAATTCTGTCCATTTTGGTCACTAAATCCCAACATGTTTTTGTTATTAACACCGTCTTCAAACCATCCATCCTGTAAACCTTCTCTGAAAGTTGCAGCTCTCCTTCGGTCACAGCCCAACCCTGACACTCCTCTCCATCCACTCCACCCCGTCTGCTGCTTTAAAAGGTAATCTGACTTCTAAATTACAGGTTGAACTAATAACGGCAGCAAAATGCAAGCTTTAGATCACAGCAGTGCAAGTAAATAATTAATTGCAATAGCTGAATTTCATTTGGCTGCTTCAGTTTCAGGGTTATAGTGTTAACGCCGCAGGCCGATTTCCACGCTATCATCACTTACCACCACTCAAATAGGACAGAGTTAATGTTGTTAGTCACGGCTGGGCTTTTTATTTCTTCAACAAGTCAAAATGTAAAGCGTTTTAGCGCACGTTCACACGGATGACTCAACTGAAAGCCTGCTATACAAAGCTCACTGCTTTATTCTTATGACTCCTTTAAACTCCAAGCTGAGTGGGGTTATTTAACGCAACTTTAGGCTGAGATTAAAGTCAGTCGATGAAATTGGATTTTTCTCATCAAAACCGTCGGGAAAAAGCTGCCATTCGGAGCAGTTCACCTCCTCTGTGAGGTGCTACAGGAAGATGCAGCTTCTCTGTATCAGCTTTCTCATTTGAAGCTGCACACAATCACAGATGCTATGGGGAGAATGTTCTCTTCTGAGAGG
>NW_023628545.1:0-2182 GCF_014905685.2 Nematolebias whitei | reverse complement strand
GAAGGCCGCAGATTCTCAGGAGGATAATGAGACAGGCCAATCTAACGAGATAATAACAGAAGTAATCAAATAACCAACAACAGCTTTACCCCTCCCCGCTTTTGCTAACTTTTATTAAACTTTAAAAGATTGATTTAGTGTTTAAATGTTATTTTTCTCTCTTTTTATGATTGATTTTATTTTTCTGTAAACTCGAGGTATCATCGGTCTGGTAAATGCTCAATGGATAGCTGACGGCCTGTATAGGCCCAGCAATACGAAGTTGAGTGTTTCAGAGACACGATGAGGACCGAGAGTGGAAGCAGACCTTGATTTCATTGTTATTATTTTGTCATGTTATATTACATGTACTCTCTTTTTAGAAAGCATAAGGAGCAGAATGCAGATGCTGTTCTACATCCTGACCACAGCAACAGTCTACAGCAACTGGGCGTTCACTTTCACAGCTCCGGACAAACTCGTAGTAACGACAAAAACCGGAGAAGTCATCCTCTGCCACTGTGAAGAGAAAGTGTACGACCACCAGCAGATCCAGAGGATTAGAGTAACCCCTTGTGGTGACGTATGCAAAATCCAAAAAATAGAAACTGCAGGGCAGGATAAATACATTAGCGTTACATATAGGGAATACGGCATCTCAAATACCTCAGGATTACTATTACCTGGGTACTGTGATTGGAAAACAGTGATCACAACCCAACAATTAAACCAATTGGAAGAGTGGGAGAAATTCATTACCCGCACCTATTGTGGGATCACCAGACGACAGGGCAGAACCACCCTTTATCGGTTTAAGAAAACCTCACTCTAAAACATAATTAAGGGCAAAGGTTAAACCAAATAAGCCACAACAGTCAAAATGCAGAATCAGCGCCCCAAAAATTCAACAGCAATAGGACCTCAAATGGTCTGCTGCTATTGCCTTTTGGGGTTGGAAGATACCCGATTTCTATGGGCTGTGGGTCCAACTTGGTGGTGCCAAGGCTGCCACTCTAAAGTTATAATTGCGACTGGAGTACATGGTATTTTGGTCTCTGATGAGCCCGCCAGTCTTCCTCAGGTGTCTGCAGAAGAGTGCTGGGACGTAGAAAGCACCTGCAAGGTCATCTGGACCTCGGCCGAGGGCTCTGAACCCTATATACCTAGAATAGCCATGCCTAGGAGAGCCACATATTACCCAGTAATAGTAAAACTCTGGGAAAACACAAATAAAACTACCAGGCATGTAGCCTACCATCTGGCCACAGGGTTGCCGTTGGTTCACGGCCCCTCCTTTAGGGTCACACAGGAGCCCCGAGAGCTCACGCCCTCATCTATCATGGTCATTTTGACGGCAGGGTTAACGTCTAACCCTCCGGTAGTCTCCGTGCCCATGGTAGTTAGGGAAGAAGGTAGACGAGCCAGTGTTAGTGTCCCTAGAACCCCACCCGAGATAGCCGGCCAGCCCCAGGAACCAACTAATGGCCCACCTGACCTTTTGCCAACTACATCCTATAATGAAACCGAGCCCATGGAGGTGGAGATATCCCCTGGAAGATCGACTGCACTTCCATTAGATCATAACGATCTAAGTCTCCTGGAAAACTACCTGGATGACTTTGACAGATATTTAAGTAGCGAGGCGAGCCGATCCGGTCCTCTGAGTACCGATGGCACGGCCCTCACTGACCCAACCAGTCCATCTGATTCTGAGCCTCCGATCTTAACACCGGAAGGCTTGACCCATTCAGAAACTACTGAATCTGAAGGATTACAGGTTGCCCCTATGCGGCTGAAACAGCTTCGTCAGATGCCCATTTTAGTTGCCACAACCCCACAAATTAGGAGGCAGGTCATAATAGAAAACATTACTCCTGTAGGTTCACCCCTTGTTGAGATCCCACCGACCCTTCAGTCTTCTAGGTCGGCTGATCTAACGGAGATCGACCCAGCAAGTCAATCCGCTGTCCCGGCCCAGGAGGTCAGGGTACCCAGGAAGCGAGCGGCGCCGGATGAAGATCAGGCGGAGCAATCCACTTCGAACGCAGACCTGGACAACATGACGGTGGTTGACTCCTGGGAGGGAGAACAGGAGGGCTAGGTTACAGCGAACCTGGAGCCAATGAGGAGAAAGATCCGACTTCAAGAAGGGGGTGTCAATAAACCAGGTGTCTGTGGTGATGATGCATGAACAGACCACCAG
>NW_023628544.1:1096-2182 GCF_014905685.2 Nematolebias whitei | reverse complement strand
TCTCCCAGGCTCTGGGACCTCGATCATCCACTTCCACTGCTCCTCCAAGATCCGAGACCTCGATCTTCCACTTCCACTGCTCTCCCAGGCTCCGAGACCATTCCACTGCTCCTCTAGGTTCTGAGACTTTGAACTTCCACTTCCACTTCTCCTCTTGCCTCTGAGACCTCAATCTTCCACTTCCACTGCTCTCCCAGGCTCCTAGACCTTGATTTTCAACTTATTCTACTCTCCCAGGCTCCGAGACATCCAACTTCCACTTCCACTGCTCCTCGAAGCTCTGAGACCTCGTTCTTCCACTTCCACTGCTCCTCCAGGCTCTAAGACCTTGATCTTCAATGTCCACTGCTCCTCCTGGCTCCAAGACTTCAATCTTCAACTTCCACTGCTCCTCCAGGCTCTGAGACCTCAATCTTACACATCTACTGCTCTCCCAGGCTCTGAGACTTCGATCATCCACTTCCACTTCTCCTACAGGCTCCAAGACCTTGATTTTCAACTTCCACTAGTCTCCCAGGCTCCGAGACTTCCATCTACCACTTCCAATGCTCTTCCAGGCTCTGAGACATCCATCTTCCACTTCCACTGCTCCTACAGGCTCTGAGACCTCGTTCTTCCACTTCACTGCTCCTCCAGGCTCTAAGACCTTGATCTTCAAATTCCACTGTTCCTCCTGGCTCCAAGACCTCAATCTTCAAGTTCCACAGCTCCTACAGGCTCAGAGACCTCAATCATTCACATCTACAGCTCTCCCAGGCTCCGAGACCTTGATCATCCACTTTCACTGCTCCTCCAGGCTCCGAGACCTCGATCTTCCACTTACACTGCTCTTCCAGGCTCAGAGACCTCGATCTTCCACTTCCACTGCTAATCCTGGCTCCGATACCTCAATCTTCTACTTCCACTGCTACTCCAAGCTCTGGCACATCAATCTTCCACCTCTACTGCTGTCCCAGGCTCCAAGACCTGTATTTTAAACTTTCACTACTCTCCCAGACTCTGAGACCTCCATATTCCACTTCCACTGCTCTCCCTGGCTCTGAGACCTCGATCTTCTACTTCCACTGCTCTCCCAGGCTCTGAGAC
>NW_023628544.1:0-1086 GCF_014905685.2 Nematolebias whitei | reverse complement strand
TCTCCCAGGCTCTGGGACCTCGATCATCCACTTCCACTGCTCCTCCAAGATCCGAGACCTCGATCTTCCACTTCCACTGCTCTCCCAGGCTCCGAGACCATTCCACTGCTCCTCTAGGTTCTGAGACTTTGAACTTCCACTTCCACTTCTCCTCTTGCCTCTGAGACCTCAATCTTCCACTTCCACTGCTCTCCCAGGCTCCTAGACCTTGATTTTCAACTTATTCTACTCTCCCAGGCTCCGAGACATCCAACTTCCACTTCCACTGCTCCTCGAAGCTCTGAGACCTCGTTCTTCCACTTCCACTGCTCCTCCAGGCTCTAAGACCTTGATCTTCAATGTCCACTGCTCCTCCTGGCTCCAAGACTTCAATCTTCAACTTCCACTGCTCCTCCAGGCTCTGAGACCTCAATCTTACACATCTACTGCTCTCCCAGGCTCTGAGACTTCGATCATCCACTTCCACTTCTCCTACAGGCTCCAAGACCTTGATTTTCAACTTCCACTAGTCTCCCAGGCTCCGAGACTTCCATCTACCACTTCCAATGCTCTTCCAGGCTCTGAGACATCCATCTTCCACTTCCACTGCTCCTACAGGCTCTGAGACCTCGTTCTTCCACTTCACTGCTCCTCCAGGCTCTAAGACCTTGATCTTCAAATTCCACTGTTCCTCCTGGCTCCAAGACCTCAATCTTCAAGTTCCACAGCTCCTACAGGCTCAGAGACCTCAATCATTCACATCTACAGCTCTCCCAGGCTCCGAGACCTTGATCATCCACTTTCACTGCTCCTCCAGGCTCCGAGACCTCGATCTTCCACTTACACTGCTCTTCCAGGCTCAGAGACCTCGATCTTCCACTTCCACTGCTAATCCTGGCTCCGATACCTCAATCTTCTACTTCCACTGCTACTCCAAGCTCTGGCACATCAATCTTCCACCTCTACTGCTGTCCCAGGCTCCAAGACCTGTATTTTAAACTTTCACTACTCTCCCAGACTCTGAGACCTCCATATTCCACTTCCACTGCTCTCCCTGGCTCTGAGACCTCGATCTTCTACTTCCACTGCTCTCCCAGGCTCTGAGAC
>NW_023628543.1:0-2182 GCF_014905685.2 Nematolebias whitei | reverse complement strand
AATGCTATCTTGTGAAAAGATAAGTATGTCATCAAGGTAAACAAAAGCGTAAATGTTAATCATGTCACGAAGGACATCATTAACCAGGGCTTGGAAAACGGCAGGAGCGTTGGTGAGGCCGAATGGCATAACAAGATATTCATAATGGCCATCTGCGGTATTAAAAGCCGTCTTCCATTCATCTCCCTGCCGTATCCTGACCAAATGGTAAGCGTTGCGAAGATCCAGTTTGGTGAATATCTTAGCATTTTGGATTATATCAAAAGCAGAGTTCATGAGGGGCAGAGGATACTTGTTCTTTATGGTTATTTTGTTAAGTTCTCTATAGTCAATGCATGGACGAAGTGACCCATCTTTCTTCCCTACAAAGAAAAACCCTGCACCAGCGGGGGATGCTGAAGGTCTAATGATACCAGCTTGGAGGGACTCTGTTATATATTTCCTCATGGACTCTTGCTCGGGGCCAGACAAAGAATATAATCTACCCCAAGGGGGGGTAGAACCTGGGATCAGGTCAATACCACAATCGTATGGACGATGTGGCGGAAGGGACGTAGCTTTTGATTTATTAAAGACCTCTTTCAAATCATGGTACTCTTTAGGTACCTGACTTAGATTAGGATAGGTCTCCTCATTGGCTGTGACAAGGGCTGGTGAACTGGGTTGGCTCTGAATACATGTAGAATAACACTCATTAGCCCATCCTACAATCTCTTGGTTCCTCCAATCGATTTGGGGGTTGTGTTTGCGTAACCAAGTGGAACCTAAAACCACTGGGAGTTGGGGTGAATCAATAACAATGAATCTGATCAGTTCCGAATGGTTGTTGGCCGACACCATGGTGACTGGAACAGTTTCAAGACTAGATTGACTTAAAGGATGACCATCTAAAGCGAGGACCCTATGGTTGTTAGGTGATGGAACAATGGTCAGATCTATGGATTTGGCAAAGGTTTTATCAATGAATTCCGTGTCGGCCCCTGAATCAATAAAAGCTGAGACGATGACGGGTTGACCACCCTTTATTATGAACTTGACCTTGGACTTGGACATGATAGGTGGAGAGGACTTGATCTTATGACTAAGACTCAACAGGAGCCTCTCTTCTCCTGCTGAGCCTGGTCTTTTACTGGACAATGATGACAATCATGACCGCCTTGACCACAATAAAAACAGAGATGGTACCTCCTCCGACGTTCTCGTTCCTGGGTGGTCAGACGACTTCTTCCTTGTTGCATGGGTTCCGTAGCATACAGAGGATCCTGAGGGCTCTTGGTTTGTTCCGTTTTAGGTTCATGATCCACAAGGTGATGTCTGGTTCTGGACATGGCTGTGGCCTTGCCTCGACTCTGTTCACGGTCACGCTCACGCTCACGCAGGCGAAGGTCAACACGGGTGGCCACCTCCTCCAGCTGGCGTAGGGATGAGGGATAGTCCATTGTTGCCAGCACATCCTTAACATCTTCATTAAGCCCCCTGAAGAAGGCGTCAGTGAGTGCGTGTTCATCCCAATGACTGTCTGCTGAAACAGAGTGAAAGTGAATGATGTATTTGGTTACAGAATCCTTGCCTTGTTTAATATCAAAAATTCTTCGGGCTGCCTCTCTCTCAGGGAGGATGGGGTCAAAAACCCGACACAACTCTTTGGAGAATTCAGAAAAATTACGACATGCCACGCCACCTTTGAACCATTCAGAAGTGCCCCACGTCTTGGCTCTTCCAGCGAGAAGTGAGACAGCATAAGCTACTTTAGCATGCTCAGTGGGAAAACATGAAGGTTGCAATTGAAATTGAATGTCACACTGAGTCAAAAATGGTCGACATTGCTCAGGCTCACCTCTGAAATGTTCAGGGGGGGCTAACCGTGGTTCTCTTGGTGCAGGAGTCAACAGGGTTTGGTTGATGACTTGGTTTGACTGTTGGGACAAAGCTTGAAGAGAAACAACCATTTCCTGAAGCCCTTTCTCAAGTTTACTAACAGCCCCTTCTACCTTAGAGCACCACTCTCGGGTTGGTGTTGGATCCATAATGGCCAGATTCTACTGTCATGAACCAGAGGCCGGATCGCAAACAACAACAACAACCACTGAGAGGGTTAAAAGATTTATTGTGAAATAAAGTAAAACCCTGGAGTTGGTCCGGTTCTGGGCTGGTTCCGATCTTCTGATTGGTAGTTCGTGAT
>NW_023628542.1:0-2182 GCF_014905685.2 Nematolebias whitei | reverse complement strand
AGAGACTGAGCTGAAAACAGCACCTCAGACTGAGGAAGTCTCTTGGATGAGAGACGAAACGTTTCTACATTTTTTTTTTGCTTTGTTTTGTTTTTTGTTTTTTTTTGAATGTCCAGAGGACCAGATTGAACTTTTTTGGGTATTTTAAATATTAGCACTAAAAAAAAGGATAAACAGCTATTTAAAATGATTTTATTTTATTTTCATGTTTAGAATAATAAAACAATAAAATCAGTGACAAGAAAAACTAATTAATGTTCAGTTTTTATCTGTTTTAACACCAGACGTCGTCAGCAAGAGTTCATCAAAGATCATCACTAAATGTCAGTGAGAGGAGAAAGTAGTTTAAACTCTGTTCAGAGACATCCATTGGCTGTGATAAATGAACTCTGAGCAACATGCGTCGTTTTCCACAAACAGTAAAAGAATGTGTCTCAGAGGAGACGACAGGACTGAAGAAAAACCTGCTCTCACCACAGGACCACCTGAAGTTAGCTTCTGATTCCAGCTGCTGCTAAAGGGTTATTTCACACAATCTGCTCCATCTTCAGTCAGCTCTGGTTCAAATCTTTTTCTTTTTTTTTCCCTTGTCCTGTGACACTTAGAATCATTGTCTGAGTGTCAAAGTGATGCCCAACAGATTTACTTTCACAAGCAGAGCATTATGGCTGGCCTTAATGCTCCACTTGATATATAAATTAAATTTTATTAGAATTTGCTTTGGGTTTGTTTCAGATGTAATGGACACGAGGACGGAAAACAAACAAGAAAACAAAGCAGAAAAGTGAGAGAAGAGTTCAAATATAAAGAAGGAGATAGGAATAGAGGAGAGAGAGGGGGATAAAGAGAACACAAATCAACATCATTGAAGTCTGACTCTAGACCTGCGGAAAGAGAAAAAATAAAAATAAACGACAAAACCAAGAAACCACAACAACAAACAACTTATATAATGATAGTTATAACATCATTAGAAAGTTTTATATACATTAAATGGTAATACAATATATATTTGATGGCCACCACAACCCAACTGAGTGTGTATCTGATAAACACCTGAATCTAAACACCTGTGTGAGCATGCTTATCACTATAAGGTTTCTCCATAAAAATGTTCAATAGTGGATGTGGGGACCCATAAACCCGTCCCCACAGGACACGAAGGTAACACAGAGAAGCCCAGAACCACAGACACACAGCGGCCCCCAAGCCCGGAACTCTGGTAGTCCCCCAACAGGGACACCCGCACCCCCCAGAGAGAGAAGCAAAGGGAAGCCCCGGGTGATCTCCAGCAACCACAATGCAGAAACCCCCAGGAGGCCGTAGCGACGAGTCAACAGGCCCCGCCACAACCCGCCCCTCCAGAGTGGATCCGGCCATGGACACCAAGCCCCAAGTCCCGAGGTCATACCACCCCCCAACAGAGGCCCGACAGAGCCAGGGCACCCAGGACCCCGCAGGCAGCCGCCAGGGCGGGCCTGCACACTCCCCACCACCCAGCTGCTGAGAGCTGCCAAGGCACCGGCGGCAGGGGGGCCCACCACCGGGGGGGAGCACGATCCACCAAATGGGGGGCCAAAACTGCTCCAAGAGAGGGGGGCCACCCAAAACCCAACCTGAGACAAACAGGCACACTTATGCCCCTTTTCCACTGTCACAGTGCGGATCAGATCAGTTCGGGTTGGTTCAGATCGGCTCGGGTCTGTTGCGTTTCCATGTACATTTCTGGACCAGCTCTGTAGGCGGGGACTAGAATCTAACTCGTCTTACCACCTGGTGGAAGTAGTGCTCCCTTAAGCTACTTACTAGCCACCACTAAACATATTAGAAGAAGAACACCCTGAAGGTTTTGTCACACGGTGTTGTGGAAGAGATGTCATGCTCTGATGGAGTACCTCATGAGCTGTAACTAAAGTTAGAAAACACTCACCATCTTCTATAAATGATTCAAGCAGAGCAGTAACCGTGTCCAAACCACCCTCCAATCCTCCATCTAGCTCGCTTTGACTTTTGTCATCGGCCACCAAGCACAACAACACCTGCACTTCTGCATTTGACCACGGCTTTGATATTATTTTTTTTATATAGCTTCAAAATACTAAAAGATACGCTCCTCGAGTTATCGCTAATGGCAGGCGGGAGAGAAAAAATGGTGGATCGGGTTGTTTGGAAAGACTCCACA
>NW_023628541.1:0-2183 GCF_014905685.2 Nematolebias whitei | reverse complement strand
CTGGATGGTTGAAACTGGCCACAGATCAGGCACCCTTTTATGTAGTCTTTGACATCCTTTTTCATTCCAGGCCAATAAGCAATCTGTTTTAATGCTTTCAGCGTGGCATTGTCACCCTTATGTCCTGCGGACGGCAGGTCATGTGCATGGACTAACATCACCCCCCTGTGGTCATGGGGGACCACGAACGCAGGTGAGGACGTCCGTCCATGAGCAAAAGTTAGGATGCCCTTAAGTAGTTTCAGCTGTTTGCGCAGCTGAAAGAGGACTTTAAGATCTGGATTGGAATCCAGCTCGTCTTTCGATGGAGTGTATTTGTCTGGGTCAGTCAGATACAACAGCATCGAGTTAATTGCAGGATCCAACTTCTGAAGTTGGATGATGTCTGGGTCAGTCAACATTGGGCGCACAGAAACTGTGTTATCAGCAGGTTCAGCTGCAGCTTGTGCGCGTGTGACTGCCATTACCTCAGTTGTAGCTTGTGACGACTGAGTGTTGAGTAGCCAGGAGGGGTCAAAGGACCACGTGGGTCCGTCAACGGCTCCTTCCTTGGCCAGGGAGTCTGCAAGGTCATTGTAGTACTTGTCATCGCCTGGGACTCTAGAGTGTCCTGGAACTTTCTTCCAGAAGATCTGTAGATCATGTGATGTCACCAAGTGGTCACATGTCATGAAAAGCTCTTTGTGTTTTACCACCTTTTTGTTGCTTGTGAGAAAACCGTTCTGTTTCCACAGAGCGAGATGACACAAGAAACTGAGTCGAGCATAGTTAGAGTCAGTGCAGATGACTAGCGTCTGGATGGAGCGTTCCACTGCCATCTGTAGGCCTATTAGGATTGCAGCTATCTCAGCGTACTGAGAAGACTGAGAGCCCAAATTATAGCCAAATGTGACCTGTTCCAGGTCTTGGAGGAGAACTCCCCCAACACCTGCTTTGCAGACTTTCTCGTGGTGGAATGAGCATCCATCCACGTACAATGTCGCCATATCTTTACAGATATTGCCATCAAAGAAGTGGTGATTTGGGTCCTCAGCAGCTGAGGGTTTACTCACAACCGGCTGTTGGGTGGCTGGTACATCCTGTGTACATTCTTGGCAGATTGCCAAATCAGTGCCCAAGTGTGACTTCTTATTTTGACCGTAGCGGATGTCTAGGTTAAAACTTTGAAGTGCCATCAGCCAGGTTGCAACACGTGAGTTTGTCACCACACCATCTCTGATGCGTTGGCTGTTCAGAAACGTTACTGGCTGGTGTTGTGTCTCAACAATGATCCTCTGTCCACCAATATAGCAGGAGAAATGTTTCACTGCCCACACAGTGGTCAATAGAGCCTTCTCACAGTCTGAATACCGTAATTCAGGGCCTGCCATCGTTTTGCTGGCGTAGGCCACAACACGCTTGTCTTTGTCGTGTATTTGGTACAGACCTGCACTCATGCAGTAAGTTGAGAAGCCCACTTCCAAGTAGAACTCTTTGTTGTAGTCTGGGTAGACTAGACATGGGGCTAGCTTGAGCCTGTCTTTGAGAGCGTTCATTGCCTGCTGCTGTGTATCAGTCCAGACAAAAGGAACGTCTTTCTTTAAGAGTTCAGTCAGTGGTTTTGCGAGATCCGCATAATGCTCTATGAACTGGCGAGAGTAGTTACACACTCCCAAGAAACTCTGCAGTTCCTTGAGATTGGTTGGGACTTTGAGGTTGTCCAGGCCTTGGGTGCGAGTCAACTGTGGTTGTATTCCGTCCGGGCCTACTAGGAGGCCAACGTAATCCACCTTGGTTCTGCACCACTGGCATTTCGACAGTGAGATTTTAGCACCAGCAGTCGTTAGCTGATTGAGGACGTGGTCGATCTCAGCCAAATGAGAGTCCAGTGTCGGCTGTCTCAAAAGGATGTCGTCCACGTAGATCAGTGTCCCACGCTCGTGGGCGTCTGGACATGCTTTGTTCAAAAAGATGTTGAACTCTGCAGGTGAGTTAGCGTAGCCAAAGGGACACCTGGTAAAGGTGTATTGTCGGCTGCCAAAAGTGAAAGCTAGTTTGTGTTGATCCTCGGCGCGCACAGGGATGGTCCAAAAACCAGATGCGACGTCGAGGGTCGAGAAGTACTTACCATCGGTGACCTTTGGCAGTTCCTGATGGAGCTGAGTCATTGGCCACCTGGATAAGGGTACTTGTTTATTTAGCTT
>NW_023628540.1:0-2183 GCF_014905685.2 Nematolebias whitei | reverse complement strand
GCAATTGGCACGGTGAAAACCATGTTCAAATTGACACACCGAAGATGGTTGCGTACCACGACGATAACCCCTCAGTTTATCTAGCTCCAAACCTTCAGATGTGTGTTCTCACTCGGGAGATACATTATCTGTGCGCGAGTAAGCCGTTTGTGTGGAATCAAACTGCGGGCTTATGCGGGTTGACACCTATTCCGGAGAATTCTAAGTGCTCAATGACCGTAACGCCTCGACACCTGGCTAAAGCTGCAAAAGCGGAAATAATTGGCTCTCGTTGGCTAGTGAACGCTCCTCAAAGAAAGGCGATCATAGCCTACGATCAACCCGGGGCAAATAGACCTTTGACGTTACCGGACAAAACAATGTGGATCAGTGTTCCCCAGGGAACAACCATACACATTGGTGATTTGACGCTCTATCACCTCGATCCGGAACAATGGGACGCGACTCTGGATGACTCAGAGTACCTGGGAATATGTCTATAGACATAGATCCAGAGACTCTGGGAAGGATCCGTTTTGAAGGCACCCAAGTCGTCGACGTGAAACCAATAAACTGAGTTCTCAAGTCTCTCAGGTCCACAATTAAGAACCCGATCCAACCAATTAACTATGCGTGGTCAAGCGCGGACACGTTAATCATAGCCCTGCTAATGACGATAACCCTCGTATTGTGTGGGATACTCGCATCCCTGTTCCGGGGCCAAACGTCACTCCGAGTCGACGTGGATCGCCATGCAGCGCACCTCGATATGATTATGCCTCGCGTAAGCGGGTCTGCAAAGAAGCCACTCACACGGGACAGCGTGACTGAAACTGACAACCAGGGTGAGGTGAAGCAGTGAAACGATGTTTTTAGATGCTTAGTCACTACTCTTGTCGGTGTTGGAACGTTGTTGAATTGGTTTTGGTTGTTTCTGAGGTAAGAATGAATCTTGTGTGTAAGTTAAGTTAGAGACTAAGAGGACTTTGACCATGCCAACATGCAGTTCATTCGCTAAATTGCAATCCTTGCGGAGTCAATGTATATTATTGTTACCTTAAGTACCATAATCTACATTGATCTCACATCGCTTAAGCCGAACCTACTCGAACAATTCTATTCGGGGGATAGCTAATTCTTTTTGATAAGTCTCGCCATGGACTTCCAAAACATTTATGGGGAAACCAAACACCCAATCTCAAGTCGTTCGTCTAAAAGACAACAGACATTTGATACAAACTATATTTTGCCATGTAAAGCTAACTTAAGCCAAGTTAGAAATGGAAAAATAGTTTGGAACCCTTTTCTATAGGTATAAACCCCTGTAGTTACCCCTTTTCAGCATGCTCCACCCCTTAACTGGTAGTTGTAGCTGTTCCCAACCATAATAGCTTACACACCAGGTGCATATAGTTTAAGGCCTTATGTAAAATCCCCTTCATAAGCCCACCTTAAACCACATAATTGCATGACACATTGAACCAGAACGGCACAGGCTGGACGTCGCTGGAGACGACCTTCGCTGGAGGCGACCTGCAATCCTGACGTTGGTCTCCGCTCTTCATCCAGTGGCCGCATCTTCAGTTCAATCCAAGGGTACCCCTCTGTATGCTGATTAATCAACACTTCCAATCGTTGTGGATTTACCGTTGTGGATTATATGACTTTTTCCAATGGATTACAGACTCTGTTTTCAAGGGGTTAAAGCATTGCTACAATGGAATTATCGAGACGATATGGAATTATAATCAACACAATGGAATTACCGAGAACATTGTGGAATTACCTTGACTTTTGTTTTCCTTGCTGGATTACTTTTGACTTTTGTTTTCCTTGCTGGATTACTCTTGCTTCAAGGACAATCGAAGACGTAAGTTCATAGTTGGAATTCATCCCCATGGACAGGTGATGATTTCCAAAGGGGGGACTGTAGTGAACTTAATCTGGTGTCACGACTAAGCCTAAGGTCAAAATCCTTGACCTTAAGAACCTTGTGGGACAGAAACTGTCATTTCATTGATTTGCATCCAGAGATGCAGGTTCACCCATCCTGAGACTCTCTTTCTTGAGTATCAAGTGAAAGAACACTCTCTTTTTTATTATCATTACTATTTTACAAATGTTGATAATCAAAGTGTCTTAGTTCAAACCATTTTAGATGTTGCAGTGAACTAATCAATTTTATTAACTGTGTAATGATTTTT
>NW_023628539.1:0-2183 GCF_014905685.2 Nematolebias whitei | reverse complement strand
GTTTATACCCCTTCATATTATAACCTGTTCATAGTCTGTACACTCACAACCTGTATATATTTATACATATAGCATATTCAAAGCAACTTACTATATATTGTATTATATATATCTACCAATTTATTTTTCTTGCTAAGCACTTCTGGATAGATGCAAACTGCATTTCGTTGCTTTGTACCTGTGACATGTGCAATGACAATAAAGTTGAATTCTATTCTATTCTATAATACATATTTACTCTCTCATTCCAGAAAACAACAACAACAACATCCTTCATGATGGACAGACATCATGGACACCACAGCAGCAGCTGTCTTCACTGAAACATCCTGAACATGATCGACACTGACATGAGGCCTCTGTCGATGGTTGAAGACGAAGGCTTCATTACAATGATCCACACTTTTAATCCAGGTTACAATAATCCACACTTTTAATCCAGGTTACAATAATCCACACTTTTTATCCAGGTTACAATAATCCACACTTTTAATCCAGGTTATACTCTTCCCTCAATGACACATTTTACAAAGTAGCTACATATTGTGCAGGTATAAAGACACATTTGTATATTTTTGTGTACATTAATTTTTTTAAGCTATTTGACTAACTTTTATTTTTTATTATTCAATATTTTACTAACAGAACAGTCAAATAGCAACCTGTTTTTTGTGCGAATTGCTATGTCAGTCAAATGTTAAATTTTGGAATAAAGGGGTGGAAATTAAAACGTGGTTTTTTTTGCCGATTCATCGATTAATCGAAAAAATAATCGGCCGATGAATCGATTATTGAAATAATCGTTAGTTGCAGCCCTACAGCACACTACAAGATTCAGAAATATGATACAGGACAATGGGAGCACTGTGGACAGGAGGAAACAATAGAACATGTCATTTTGGTCTGTCAGAAATATGAACATCACAGAAGGCGTATGATAGAACAATTAGGAAAAATCAAAGAAACATTTAGTATAATAAATATATTGCAAAAGGAAATAAGTAAAAGTATTCAAATCATTATACATTTTTTTAAAAACACAAAATTAGACGAGAATATAAACATACAGACATCACCATTTTGATCCACACTCCACACCAGTAGGTGGCGGTAATGCACACCTTCCGTTGTTTGCCAACCGCCATAAAACCCCATTAAGAAGAAGAAGTCTGGTGCTAGAATATCAAAAGTCTTTGGTGAGTAGTCTTCCAGCGTTTCTCTCTTGTATCCTGATCCTGTTCACAGTCTCCTGCCTGCCCCTCGACCTCTGATTTTTGTCTTGCCCTATTGTACCTCTGCTCATCTGCCTTTTTTGCTGCCGTTGTCTGCTTGTTTTTGGACTCCGAGTTTTGCCTTGCTCTTTGGTACTGTCGCCTTTATCAGATCCTGTTGCCAACCTTGTTTCTGTCCACGACTTCTGCCTCTGGATCGTCCACCCAAGACCACCGACGTACAATGCCCCTCGGTGACGTCTCAGCGCTGTTCAGCGCTCTGCCTCCGGCCCACTGAGACTTACAAGATCCAGTTTCAGCTGCTTGTCTACCAGCACCAGCCGAGAGTGGCAGCTCTTTACTTATTTAATAAAACCTTTTAAACCGTTCTGGATTCTTGTGGTTCTGATCCAATCTCAATCATTACAATGCCATGTATGGCCACCCGCGATAAATGAAAACCACGAATTAGGGATACAGTAGTCCAAATCCAAGTTCAGTTCAAGTTCAGTAAACTTGGGACATGTGCCAGGCTGTAATCACACTCACTCATCACCGGTTACTCCCAATCTCCCTCCTTAAATAAACAATTTAAATTCAAAATGTTACAGTACAGTATTTTAGTGTATATATATATATATATATATCAGTGTTTCCCCTACCATTATACAGGCGGGGTGCCCAACCTCGTTAACAGAACTGAGCACCCCGCCTACCAAACTGAACTTGCCCCTCCCACCCCCACTCGGCACTGATATATCACTAAGGTAGCGGCACAAAATACAGGCTGTCTAGCTAAAAAGCCCAAGGCAGCACTCACATTGCCTCTTCCCTCATGTTGAACGCCCCCTGCCCCCACTCAAAAACTGTTAGTACAAGCTGCGCTCAGACATGTCTCCGTCCCCACCATCAGAAAAAATCATGGATGAGATGAGCACCCCGCCATGGCAAGCTAACTAGGGGAAACACTGC
>NW_023628538.1:0-2184 GCF_014905685.2 Nematolebias whitei | reverse complement strand
TGAACTTACGCCTTCGATTGTCCTTGAAGCTTGATGTAATCCAGCAAGGAAAACAAAAGTCAAGGTAATTCCACAATGTTCTCGGTAATTCCATTGTGTTGATTATAATTCCATATCGTCTCGATAATTCCATTGTAGCAATGCTTTAACCCCTTGAAAACAGAGTCTGTAATCCACTGGAAAAAGTCATATAATCCACAACGGTAAATCCACAACGATTGGAAGTGTTGATTAATCAGCATACAGAGGGGTACCCTTGGATTGAACTGAAGATGCGGCCACTGGATGAAGAGCGGAGACCAACGTCAGGATTGCAGGTCGCCTCCAGCGAAGGTCGTCTCCAGCGACGTCCAGCCTGTGCCGTTCTGGTTCAATGTGTCATGCAATTATGTGGTTTAAGGTGGGCTTATGAAGGGGATTTTACATAAGGCCTTAAACTATATGCACCTGGTGTGTAAGCTATTATGGTTGGGAACAGCTACAACTACCAGTTAAGGGGTGGAGCATGCTGAAAAGGGGTAACTACAGGGGTTTATACCTATAGAAAAGGGTTCCAAACTATTTTTCCATTTCTAACTTGGCTTAAGTTAGCTTTACATGGCAAAATATAGTTTGGATCAAATATCTGTTGTCTTTTAGACGAACGACTTGAGATTGGGTGTTTGGTTTCCCCATAAATGTTTTGGAAGTCTATGGCGAGACTTATCAAAAAGAATTAGCTATCCCCCCGAATAGAATTGTTCGAGTAGGTTCGCTTAAGCGATGTGAGATCAATGTAGATTATGGTACTTAAGGTAACAATAATATACATTGACTCCGCAAGGATTGCAATTTAGCGAATGAACTGCATGTTGGCATGGTCAAAGGCCTCTTAGTCTCTAACTTACTACACACAAGATTCATTCTTACCTCAGAAACAACCAAAATCAATTCAACAACGTTCCAACACCGACAAGAGTAGTGACTAGGCATCTAGAAACATCGTTTCACTGCTTCCCCTCACCCTGGTTGTCAGTTTCAGTCACGCTGTCCCGTGTGAGTGGCTTCTTTGCAGACCCGCTTACGCGAGGCATAATCATATCGAGGTGCGCTGCATGGCGATCCACGTCGACTCGGAGTGACGTTTGGCCCCGGAACAGGGATGCGAGTATCCCACACAATACGAGGGTTATCGTCATTAGCAGGGCTATGATTAACGTGTCCGCGCTTGACCACGCATAGTTAATTGGTTGGATCGGGTTCTTAATTGTGGACCTGAGAGACTTGAGAACTCGGTTTATTGGTTTCACGTCGACGACTTGGGTGCCTTCAAAACGGATCCTTCCCAGAGTCTCTGGATCTATGTCTATAGACATATTCCCCAGGTACTCTGAGTCATCCAGAGTCACGTCCCATTGTTCTGGATCGAGGTGATAGAGCGTCAAATCACCAATGTGTATGGTTGTTCCCTGGGGAACACTGATCCACATTGTTTTGTCCGGTAACGTCAAAGGTCTATTTGCCCCGGGTTGATCGTAGGCTATGATCGCCTTTCTTTGAGGAGCGTTCACTAGCCAACGAGAGCCAATTATTTCCGCTTTTGCAGCTTTAGCCAGGTGTCGAGGCGTTACGGTCGTTGAGCACTTAGAATTCTCCGGAATAGGTGTCAACCCGCATAAGCCCGCGGTTTGATTCCACACAAACGGCTTACTCGCGCACAGATAATGTATCTCCCGAGTGAGAACACACATCTGAAGGTTTGGAGCTAGATAAACTGAGGGGTTATCGTCGTGGTACGCAACCATCTTCGGTGTGTCAATTTGAACATGGTTTTCACCGTGCTAATTGCCAACATTAACAACGTCCCTGAGTCTATATATGCCATTTGAGGGAATTATCGGTAGGTTGATAATGAACGCCATTTCAAACGTTTTGTGATTGACGTAGATTGGAATTGCGCTACCGAGAGTGTAAGCCAGGTGAGCCTGTATTTGCGTGACTCTTTCGCGCGTAGCGGAGCTGAGGATGTCGTTCACCATCTGTAGAGAGACTAGATACGGTGGGATCCTACCGGTGGCTAGTATATCTACCGACGAACTGACATCTCTAAGAATGTCAGCAAAAATCCTATCCATTAGGTGGGCGACAGCGTAATCCGCTTCAACCTTAAGGGCTAACTCATTTACCGCATGTACGAGGGCTTTG
>NW_023628537.1:0-2184 GCF_014905685.2 Nematolebias whitei | reverse complement strand
CATTATCCCACAGCTCCACCACCTGGTCCAGTCAGTACTTAAGTTCACTCATTCCTCTCAGTCTGGGCCAGATTCTCTATCCTGTCTCATCAGCAGTAGACTTTCCAGCATTCCATTGATTGACTCTTCACGTTCATGACCCTTGCCTTGACCACGACCACGCTTTTGCCTCAGCCCTCGTCTGCTTTTGCTCATCTGATCAGGTACCGACTCATGCTCTTGTTTTTTGACTCCCTCTTTGGATCACGTACTGGATACTTCTGCTGAACAACTGACTTCATGGTATGAACTCTGCCTTTCCCTTCTGACTGTTTTTTGGATCACGGATTAAAGGTCAAGCTCATTCTGTATCACGGACTTATCCTTATCCCTGAATCTGATTCCCACAGATTCATTTCCCCTATTAGTCTCTTTCCCCCCGCATCTACTAACCTTTATCTTTTAGTTGCAAGCCTGTTGGACTCCGTTCCAGTGGACCTTAACATCAGTTCTACTTCTACTGGCAGCCCGCCACTTCAACACTTCCCAATCACGAACTACCAATCAGAAGATCGGAACCAGCCCAGAACCGGACCTACTCCAGGGTTTTACTTTATTTCACAATAAATCTTTTAACCCTCTCAGTGGTTGTTGTTGTTGTTTGCGATCCGGCCTCTGGTTCTTGACACAAAATACTGATAAAAGAAATAAACTGGCAGCTGAAAGATGTGGGGGAGCACAGAAGAAACGCTCTCCAACATAATTGAAGCTTTGAACTTGTTTTCCTGTGTACCTTGCAATTTTTCCATGAAGGAGGAGCGCTGCCAGAGGGTGGTCACTACATCGAATCATCATAAGTGGAGGAGAGTATGGAACATTTAAAACCTGAATTGACAAAATGTAATGAAGGCAACCACAGTTATGCAAATATCACATTTTGCCTTTAATAACTGTACAAGGACACTGGTTTTAAATAAAAAAAGGTATAGGGTGAGTGGTTTGAGCCACAGACAACTCTCACATATAACATGCAATTATGTGAGACAGCTGATAAAGGAGAGATATAAGGATGTTGAAACTAATCATGTTAACCCATGTTTAACCAGAGACAAGGTATTGTGTGATTGGACTCATGAACTAGGCTAGAGAACTAGTTTGATAGCAACAATAAAAGTACCTAAGGTGCCTTTCTCTGGATGTGTGTGTGGTGTACATCTGTGAACTCGGAACAACCAGACTTATCGTTTGACTAATTATAGTTCTGAATCTCGCCTTACTACCGTACAATGGCAAGTTTGCACGTACCATGGCGAGTCTCTCTGGATCATTTAAAATGCGCATTTGAATGAGCCCATAGAGTTGATTGAAATGATCAAGTCTCATAAGTCTAAACGTGTCTGATCTAACAGTGTCCACCTGCATGGCTCAAAGAAAGGTTTTTACATATGGCTAAAACTAATAGTGTAGGCATCGGCTCACCATTGGTGGGATATATTCACAGGAATATTATCTACGGCGCAAAATATATGCAGTATCTCTTTTGTTTGTTTAGTGAAAAGAAGAATAACTAGTTTGATCTATGTATCTCTGTATTAACTTTGTGTATTTTGGGAACTTGTTTAGGGTTTAAAAAAAAGAGAATTAATCAGGAAATTTATAATACAGCTTGGTACATGGTTTGGTGAGGAAAAAAAAAAAAACTATAATCTGAACACCTACCAGGTGTTTTGATTTACAATGATCGTGTCAGTGGGAATGTAATAAATCAAAAACGTTCCAGGGGTTTGAAACTCGTCTGGATTTTCTTAACTGTGTGAGTGAGTTTATTTAGGATAAAGTCCCAGAACAATCTGGATTTTCTTAACTGTGTGAGTGAGTTTATTTAGGATAAAGTCCCAGAACAATTTCAATTTCAGGAGAACTCGACCAGAGGTCGGAGATCGTTTAGAGTTCAACTTAAAGGGATGGCATTTTCAAAACTAAAAAGTTGTATTGTGGAATTATGTTTTACATGTCATAAAGGCAAAAGGGTGGAATGATATAAAAATATGTTTTATAAGGTGTTAAGTTGCCTTTATGCCTATTCAAACATATACATTTTGTGTGTGTTACTTTTCAGAATTAAATGTCTAAATTGCCATAAAAGGCAAGGGTGGAATGATATAGGAATGATTATTTTGATGCTTTTATGTCAATTTATACTCA
>NW_023628536.1:0-2184 GCF_014905685.2 Nematolebias whitei | reverse complement strand
GTGTGTGTGTCCACTGGGCTTGTGCCTCTTCCTGCACTGTTACTATATTTTTTCTTAATATTTTTGATCTGTACTTTAATAGTGCCAAATAAACTAAACTAAAACTAAACTAAGTAGTAGTGCATTAATAGATATACTTGACAGTTGTTTTAAATTAAAAATTAGCTTCAAACAGAAGCCCAATATGTTGTCATATAATCTTAAGGATCAACTCATATCTCCTTGTCACTGGGTTGTCATACAAAAACCGCGCATTTTATATCCGAGTTATTCTGATGGAATGGCCGATGTTTGATATTAAACTTTATCGCTAATATCGCCCGATACCGATACCGATACATGCCGATAATATCGTGCATCCCTTATTTAGACCTTTTTAAAGCCATAAGGTATTTCGGGTTAAACTTATGTTTCAAAGAATAGCTCACTTTAGGACTAAAACTAGATGTTGGTAACCTCAGCCCAAACAAAAGTTAAAAGTTAGAACTTTTAAATTACCGTATTTTTTTGGACTATAAGGAGCACTTAAAATCCTTTATTCTTTTTCAAATATTGACATTGAGCCTTATAATCCAGTGCGCCGTATAGTCCGAAAAATACGGTAGACAAGGATTTGTACCGTCAAACCTCTAAGGAAATACAAGATCATGTGGTTTTAACTTAATTACAGCCTGCTGTTGAATTTGTTTTAGGCTGCAGAGGAAATTCAAACTAAACACAGTTCTCTGAGTTCATACTTTACATTTCAAACCTTTTGTCTCAAGTGATCCACTACTTCATTTTTTCTTTAAAAAAAAAAAAAAAAAAGCTGTTTTGGGAGTAAATACAAAAAATATTAGCTGTCTGTAAAGTTTTTGTCTCCTGTTTGTGATCCCCTGAGCCTGTTTACTTAAAGTATCCTTTGCAGAGCAGAAGCTTTACGTAACACCAGGCGGCGAGGAGACCTGAAGATCCCCGGCTAAGCTGCTTACCTGCGCTGCGAGTCATCCTGCAGGGACACGGCCGGCGGTTTGTCGGTCAGTCTGAGGGGCACGAACAGAGGGGAGGGGGACCGAGATCGATCGTGAAGAGACAGCGTCGCCAGGGACGATGATGGGGAAGAAGAGAGTAGATCCTGCCTCTCCGTCCCCTCCTCGGTTTCTACACTTTCTGCACTCAGGTCCGGTCCAGATTTCGCGTTGAGGTTTGGGGAACTGGACGGGGTGTGGCCAGGAGAGGAGAACTGAGCAGCTGCATGGTGCTGGCCATCAGAACCAGAGCTGGACAGAGGCTGGAGAGCTGCTGGGTCCAACTGGGCGCCTGTGAGGAATTCTTGGGAAGAGAATGTGGTTTCTGGACCTAAATGGGGCCTGGGTGGCGGCAGCAGGCTCTGAGTTTGTGGCTGATTGGAGTCAGGGTTTGGGCTGACGCTGCGATGACCAGAAGAGAGAGGAGTGTAGGAGGAACCGGCCGGGTCGGGTTGGGTCGTGTGGTCAGGGAGGTTTGGGACAGCCCCCTCAGTTCTGGGGACTGATGTGACCAACTGTGGGCTGTGGTCAGATGACCTCGTCTCTGTCGTCTCTCTGCAGAACAAAATTTAACTCATGAGTACCTGAAAGTACCTTAAATCAGGGGTTCTCAAACGTTTTGGGTTCAGGGACCCCTCATGGGGAGAAAAAGTTTCAGGGACCCTCTCATAACCCTCATGTACATTAAATAATTTTCTTCAATTTGTCTCTTTAAGGCAATGGAAATATTTGTGTAACATAAATACTTAAGACCTGTTCTTTAAAAGTGTTAATACAATTTTTATACTGTTAAACATGGGGTATTTTTCATTCAAGACACATTTAATTAACAATATTTTTAATTTCAACTTCCAAAAATTACAGTTTTGAGCAAGTTAACGGCATCAAAAACCCCCTTTAAACTTTACCTATTCACATAATGAGCATAATAAATGTATCGCCACTTCTTCAAATTATTACAGAAAACTCTTTACACAAAACTGAACAGAATCATAACAGCAGTAGTCAGACCAAGTAACAGGGATTAATTTGTAAACTCATTTATGCCAGAAAGCAAATAACAGGTGGGCTGGCGAGGGGGTCTGGGTTGGGGGTCCTCCCCCAGAAAATTTTGAATAGAGTAGACGTGATTTCCTGCATTTTGGTGTATTTTTACAGGTTATTAAAAACCTATGTG
>NW_023628535.1:0-2185 GCF_014905685.2 Nematolebias whitei | reverse complement strand
CAGAAATGTTGTAGTTAGCAGAAAGAATCTGAGAGGAGCACAAAACAGATGAAAAAAACAGCTGAAAGTAGCTAAAATAATGCTTTAAATTTGCAGAAAGAAGCTGAAGCAGAACAAAATGTGAAAGGAGCAGTAAAAGGTTGTGAACAGAGCTAAAGATGTGAAGGAGGTAAAATGAGCTCAATTCATTTTCTATGAGGACAAAAATGGCAGAAAAGGCTAAATATTCCAAAAAGCTAAAGTTGAACCAAGACCAAAAGTCACAGCAGGACTGTCCTGAAAGAGCCGAACGTTTTGATTCATGATTTGTTGAAATAGATGAAAACTGCGAGACGAGAACCACGCTGAAAAACGTCCAGAAGAAAACTGGACGACAACAAGAAGCCGTTCTGCTCTTCAGCAGCTAAAACCTGATTGTTTCTTCAGCTGAAGTGAACGTGGCTCCAACATGTCTGATGTTTCCTGCGCGAGGTGTTGGCATTTGAAAAGGTCAGCCATGTCGGAGCAGCAGCTGCCCGTCACGCTGAGATCCTCATTCTGTCGCTCCTCATGAACACGTTTGGACCAAGAACCGTGTCGGTGTTTGCTGCTGCGGCTCACATCGTCCACTCGCCCTCCTGACCTCAAACATCCAGCTCTGCTTGGAGTTGGCAGAGCAGTCCACGCCGGGACAAACGCAGAAAACCCTGAAAAAAAATCTTTTAGACCTCGGGGGCGGCTGTGGCTGAGTGGTTAGAGCAGTCGTCCTCCAATGCAAGAGTTGGGGGTTCAATTCCACCAGCAGTCACATGCTGAAGTGCCCCTGGGCAAGACACTGAACCCCTGGTTGCCTCCGATGTGTCCCATCAGTGCATGAATGTGATAAAGAACTGATTATTCTTTGTATAGATCCAGTAGTGCTGCATGAACGGGTGAATTCAACCTTTATTTCTGCAGGTGAGTCCCATTGAACCTCGAGGACTCGTTTACAAGAGAGACCTGATTTCAACAACGGACACAGAGGAGGTCCAGACCATCTTATAAAAACATTTACAATGAAAAGCAAAGTTTATACATAAGAAGTGATGTATAAAAAAGAACAAAAACAGCTAGATTATGAGGCGGTGTAGAAAACTAAAAACAGGAACGTGTCTGCGTTGGCTTTAGCAGATGTTTGAAGCCACTTGCAGAGGTCAAAGGTCGAGAGCTTCAAATCTTTTTGTAAGATATTCCAGGAAACAGGAGCGGCTTTCTATAGCTTTTAGCTTGCTTCTGGCTTTTAGCTAGGTTTCAGCTACTTTAATGTTACTTTTAGATTTTACCCATCGTTTTGGTACTTTTAGCTTTTCGATAGCTTTTGCTTTGTTTAGCTAGGATTAGCTATTTTCAGATTTTGGCTTGCATTTGCTTCTTGCAGCTTTTAGTTAGCCTTTGGTTACTTTTAACTTTTATCTAACATTCTGCTTCCTTTAGATTTTAGTTTGTCTTTGGCTGCTTGGTTTGGTTTTTTTAGTACTTTTATTTTGAGATAGTCTTTGGCTACTTTTAGTTTTGAGCTTACTTTTTTTCTAGTTTTAGCTTTTAGCTAATATTCTGCCACCTTAAGCTTTTAGTTAGACTTTTGCTGCTTTTACTTTTTAGTGTGTTAGCTTTAAGTTATGGCTAGCATTTAGCGCTTATTAAATTTTAGCTAGCTTTTTGGTACTTTTAGCTTTTTGGTTGCCTTTTTGTTTAATTTAACTGTGGGCTAGTTTTTTTTTTAGCTATATTTTTACTTCTTTTAGCTTTAACAAACAAGTTTCAGCTCTTTTTACTTTAGCTGTAAATGAACTGTTTAACTGTTTAGCTGTTTAAACGTTTACATTTTGGAGTCTCAGCCGAAAAGCAACATAAAATAAATTTTCTTTTTAAGGTTTTACAAAAACAACAAGAAATCCAAAATACAAAGCAAACCAACCTAACATGGATTGTTAGCTTCTTATTTACAGCTTTGTTTCCTGCAGCCGAAGCAGTTTTATGGATTTTAATGTCTCAGCTGAAAAATGGTTCCGATTTAAATAAAATGACAAATTTCATCTTTTCCAACTGAACTGAAAATGATTTATTTCCTCTTTGTGTGTTTTCCGCTCGGCTGATCACTGAAATACATCCTGCAGACTGGAGATTGTGTGTGTGTGTGTGTGTGTGTGTGTGTGTGTGTGTGTGT
>NW_023628534.1:0-2186 GCF_014905685.2 Nematolebias whitei | reverse complement strand
TCCAGATGGGAAACTAGAACATTTAGACTCTTGAAACCTGGATTATACGATTCTAAATTTATAGTAGAATATGCAAAACAAAGTTTAGTATTTGTGAAACCTTTACTAGATTTGTAAAAAACTTCAATATTCACAATAGTGCTTTTTTTCCCCCCCATCTGGAACTAGTCCAGCTCCAAAACTATAATATCTAAGCTTGTTTTAAAATATTCTTCTACAAGTGTAGAATAATCTAATCCAGGTTTGAAGAGTCTACATGTTGTAGTTTTGCATTTGGACCAGGTCTAGTGTGATCCAGATGCATAAAAGTACAGTATTCTGACAAGAACCAGATTTAGGGATTCGAACCAGATCACAGACAACAGGAAGGTTTGATAGATTTATTGATAAACAGCTTCTGGTGGAGGTCTGAGTCCTTGGGCCAGCACGATCCAAAGAGACAGAAAGGTTAGTGAATTTGAGTTCAACAGTTTTGTTTGTTCAGTTTATAACCACAAACCTTTATAAGCAGGTGAGGGATGATTTCCTTAGAGTTGGATTGTGTGATGTCACGGTTTGAGAAGGTGAACTGGTTTTGAGGCAGAGCTGAGCTTGAAGCAGTTAGGAGGATGATCCAAAAGATAGGTCCAGGGAGACAGGCGAGGGTCATACACATATGATCAGAAATCCAAAACCAGACTTGAATCGTGATCCAGTAGACATGGTCGTTGTAGAAAAAGGCAGAGGTCATTACCATAAGCAGAGTTGATAATCCAAAACAAGCAGGGGATGGTCAAGATGGGTAATCTGTAAAACAGGCATGAAGTCAGAACTAGGAAGACAAACAAAACTGTGGCATGGACGCTGGACATTTACTCACTGTGAGGCTTTCAATAATCTGGCACTGAATAGAGTAACTGTGGGGTTTAAGTAAAGGGAAAAACAGGTGAGCTGCATAAGGGCTGATTGCAGTGACTCAGCAGAGTAGGTGTGGTTAAGTGAGGTGCAGGTTGACAGGAGATGAGATGAAACATGAACTGTGGCAGGCAAAGCAAAAAATGTGACATATTCCCTGTTTATTCAAGTTTCAGAAACCCAATAAAGGTTTCACAAACCCAGGTTGGATTTTAAATGTTCTAGTATAAGTGTAGAATAATATAGTCCATGCTTGAAGAGTCTACATGTTATAGTTTTACATCTGGACCAGGTTTAGTGTGGTCTTCAATGTAAAAAGTGGAGTAATCACCTTCTATTGAAGTTTCACAAATCCAATAAAGGTTTCACAAATCCCAAACTTGTTTTTAAAGATTCAGCTACAATTGTAAACTAATCTGGTCCAGGTTTGAAAAGTTTAGGTGTTATAGTTTTACACGTGGACCAGTTCTAACATGGTCCAGATTTTATTTTAAAAAAGCATTATAAAGTGTAACAAATCCAATAAAGGTCTCACAAATCCCAACTTGGTTTTAAATGTTCTATTCTAAGTGTAGAATAATCTAGTCCAAGTTTGAAGAGTCTACATGTTGTAGTTTGGCATCTGGACCAGGTCTAGTCTGGTCCAGATGCATAAAAAGTGCTAAAGTCACTTTTTTCTTAAAGTCTCACAAATCAGATAAAGGTTTCACAAATCCCAAACTTGTTTTTAAATATTCTACTATAAATGCAGAATGATCTAGATCTTGTTTGAAGAATCTAGAGGTTGTAGTTTTGCATCTGGACTATCTGGATCATCTGGAAAGCAACTTCAGTTTAGTGCTAGCTAGCACCATGCATACTGTATCCTAAAACATGTCTTCTTAAAACAGACTGGTTATCAGTATTTAATTCAATGTTTTTCACATAAAGAAATTACTTACCAACACATTTCAAAGCTTCTCCTCTTGCATTTCTCCAGTTTCAACTTTCCAGTCGATCGTACTTTGTCTTACCTTGTGAATTAAAGCTACTGTTGCTGACTAATCCTAACTTCCTGTTTTCTTTAATAAAAGCATGTAAAAAGAAGTCAGTTTCAAACAGAAATTTTACTTTGTATTTGAGACAACTTTGTAAAATTTGACAACTGTTATAACTACAGTTTTAAAACAAATGGTAAAAGTTAATAAAGTTAGTAAAAAGAAAAACATTTTATGAAAGCATTTAATTACTTATTTTCAATAACATATCTATCTATATATATCTATTTATCTTGTTTAATTATTTATTGATAT
>NW_023628533.1:0-2186 GCF_014905685.2 Nematolebias whitei | reverse complement strand
TGTAGAAACGTTTCGTCTCTCATCCGAGAGACTTCCTCAGTCTGAGGAGCTGTATTCAGCTCAGTCTCTTAAATAGCACCGTCTCAGGGTGGATCAACCAGTTTTGCTGCTGACAACCAAAACCAGCTGATCACATGCTCAAGAAGGACCATCAGCATAACAATGGATCATTAGCACACTGATGGCTGTTTACTGTTCACAGAGGGCTGAGTGATACTAGCAATCACAGCATTGTAAGAGGGGGACAGTTGAACCCGGAGGCCTCCACCCCTGTTTAACGATGGACGATTTATTTTCACAAAGATGGCCTCCTTTACTCCTCTCTCAAACCATCGTTCCTCTCTGTCCAGGATGTGAACATCTTCATCCCTGAAAGAGTGACCGCTGGCCTGGAGATGAGTGTAGACAGCAGAGTCCTGGCCTGATGATGTTGATCTTCTGTGCTGGGCCATCCTTTTGGCCAGTGGCTGTTTTGTTTCCCCGATGTAAGACTGATCACAGCCCTCCTGACACTGAACAGCATACACAACATTGCTCTGTTTGTGCCGGGGGACTGGATCTTTGGGATGAACCAGTCTTTGCCGTAATGTATTTTGGGGTTTAAAAGCCACTGGGACGTTATGTTTAGAAAATAAACGTCTCAGTTTCTCTGATACTCCCTCAACATATGGAATGACCACTGGTCTGGGTCTGGGTTCCTCCTTTTCACCTGTTGGCTGACTTGAGTCTTGTTTGGGTTTCTTATCTGCTTTCAGGAAGGCCCAGTTAGGATATTCACATTGCTCTAGAGCCTGTCTTGTGTGGGATTTCTCCTTCTGCCTGGCTCCTGAGCTAGTGGGGACGCTGTCTGCTCTGTGATACAGAGTCCTGATGACTCCTAACTTGTGCTCCAAAGGGTGATGGGAGTTAAACTGCAAATACTGGTCTGTGTGTGTGGGTTTGCGGTACACCTCAGTTTGCAAATGTCCTCTATCAGAGACTGAGACCTCACAGTCCAAGAAAGCCAACCTGCCATTTTTTACATCTTCTCGTGTGAACTTGATGTATTTATCCACAGAGTTGATGTGGTCAGTAAAATGTTGGACTTCCTGAGATTTGATTTTAACCCAGGTGTCGACAACATACCTGAACCAATGACTTGGTGGTGTCCCTGAAAAGGACGTCAAGGCTCTCTTTTCTACCTCCTCCATGTACAGGTTGGCAACAATAGGAGAAACTGGAGACCCCATAGCACACCCATGTTTCTGCCTATAATATTGCTCCCCATATGTGAAGTAGGTTGACTGCAGGCACAGTTTCAAGAGTTGACACAGTTGTTCTGTAGAAAGTGTGGTCCTGCTGCTCAGAGTGGTGTCTGATGTTAATTTTAAACTGACCACCTCTACTGTATCATCAACAGGAATGCACGTAAAGAGTGATGTGACATCAAAAGAGACCATTGTTTCATCAGTCTCCATGATGACATCCCTCACCTTGTCCACAAAGTCCATGGTGTTCTGTATGTGGTGTTCTGAGCTGCTAACTAAAGGGATGAGTACAGACGCCAGATATTTGGAAACATTGTAAGTGACAGAGTTAATCATACTAACAATTGGTCTTAAAGGTACACCTTGTTTGTGGATTTTAGGTAAACCATACAGACTAGGTGTGGCCTCCCCTGGGTACAGTCTGTGGTACAGAAAACGGTCAATAGCCTTGTCCTGCTCCAAAATTTTCAGGCAATCTATTAACTTCTTCTTGTAACCACTTCCTGGATCTCTTTTCAGAGGTTCATAAGTGGTTAAGTCACTAAGGAGTGTCATAACTTTCTCATGATAGTCTTTCTGGTTCAAAATCACTGTGCACCTTCCTTTGTCTGCTGGGAGAATGATGATGTTTTTGTCCTTGCTCAGAGTGGTGAGTGCATCCCTCTCCTCTCTACTGATGTTGGAAGGTGGTGGTTTGGCATTGCTGAGGCAGGCTGAAACTTTGATTCTGAGCTGTTCTGCTTCAGCCTCTTTAATTTTGTTGTTGCGGATGGATGATTCTGTGGCTGTGATCATCTCCACCAGAGGAATTCTACTTGGTGCAACCGCAAAGTTCAGTCTCCTGGCAAGAATCTCTGTCTCTGGCTGGGTGAGCTGTCTGTCAGATAAATTTTTCACCCACTTTTCTGTCTCCCTGGCATGTAATTGACTACTGGAGTG
>NW_023628532.1:0-2186 GCF_014905685.2 Nematolebias whitei | reverse complement strand
AGCTCCATAGCCTCCCTGATCTTCATCTGCCATCTACCCATCTGCATTCTGGGTCCCTGAGCTGCTTTGATGAGGTTGTTGAGAGTGAAGTGGAGACCATCATCAAGAAAATGAAGCCTTCATCCTGCGCCCTGGATCCCTTCCCCTTGTCTCTCATTAAATCCAATCACTCTGCAAAAAGCCCATTAATCACACAAATAATAAATAAGTCACTGCAATCTGGTCAAGTTCCACTGCCTCTTAAAACTGCCATCATTAGGCCTCTTCTGAAAAAATCTAATTTGGATCCAGACATTCTTTCTAATTACCGCCCAATTTCTCACCTCCCATTTCTGTCAAAAGTGCTGGAAAAAGCAGTTGCTGCGCAGCTGCAGATCCACCTACAACAACACTCCCTGTATGAGAAGTTTCAGTCTGGCTTCCGTGCAGCTCACAGTACTGAGACCGCACTGCTGAGAGTCACCAATGATGTCCTCATGGCTGCTGACACTGGTTCTCCCTCCCTCCTTGTTCTCCTTGACCTCACTGCAGCTTTCGACACTGTGGACCATAGTATCCTCCTCCACCGTCTTCATGTGGAGGTCTAAATCTTTCCTCTCCAATAGGCTGGAATGTGTTAGTCTTGGCAATGCCAAGTCCCAGACTGTCTGTGTCTCCTGTGGTGTCCCTCAAGGGTCAGTTTTAGGGCCCCTGCTATTTTCCCTTTACATGTTGCCTTTAGGTCAAATTATTAATCAGTACAACATTTCTTTTCACTGTTATGCCGACGATGCACAGCTTTACCTCAGGACTGGAACATCATCTTCACCACTGTCATCTCCATCTTCACTCGCTGCCCTCTCTACCTGCCTGGAGGAGATAAGGGCATGGATGAATCAGAACTTTCTTCAGTTAAACTGCTCCAAAACAGAGGCCATACTGATTGGCACCCCTCACCAGGTTCAAACTTCAACTATAATGACTATTTCATTTTCTGGACAAGACATCCCCCTCTCCACCTCTGTTACAAATCTTGGAATAAAAATGGACTCTCATCTTACATTTGAAAATCACATTAAGCATCTGTTTAAAACCTGTTTCTTCCATCTTCGAAATATCTCCAAACTGCGCCCATCTCTCACTTTTGCTAATGCAGAGAAACTCGTCCATGCTTTTGTCTCCTCCAGGCTCGACTACTGCAATTCCCTGTTTACTGGAATACCTGGCAAAAACCTTCAGAAGCTTCAATATATTCAAAACAGTGCAGCCAGGATTTTATTGAGAGCTCGTAAATTTGAACATATTACACCCATTCTCCATAACCTCCAATGGCTTCCTGTCACTTACAGAATTCAGTACAAAATTGCTCTCATCACCCATCAGTGTTTATACGGAAATTCACCAGATTATCTGAAGGACCTTCTTGCTCCATATTCATCCACCCGGTCCCTACGATCACAGAACAGTAATCTCCTCCACCTTCCACGAACTAAATTAAGAACCATGGGAGATCGGGCATTCTGTGTGGCTGCCCCCCACCTCTGGAATTCCCTCCCTGAATATCTGAGAGCTCCACAATCATTGACTGATTTTAAAAAAGGCTTAAAGACTTTTCTTTTTAAGCAAGCCTATTCTCCCTCCACATGATTGTATCATTGATTTTAGTTGAATGTATCATTGATCTTAGTTGATTTTATCATTGATTTTAGATGATTTTATCACAGATTTTAGTTGATTTTATCAATGATTTTAGTTGATTTTATCATTGATTTTAGTTGCACTCTGTAGCACTTTGAGATTTTTGTTAATGAAAAGTGCGTTACAAATTAAATTCATTATTATTATTAGTGGTAATGATGGTGGTGGTAATGGTAATTGTGGTGGTTGTGGTAACGGTAATTGTGGTAGTAATGGTAGTGTTAATGGTAGTGGTGTTGGTAATGGTAGTGGTAATGGTGATGGTGGTAATGGTGGTGGTAATGATAGTGGTAATGATAGTTGTAATGTTGGTGGTGGTAATGGTAGTGGTAATGGTGGTGTTAATGGTAGTGGAGATGGTAATGGTGGTGTTGGTAATTATAGAGGTAATGTTGGTGGTGGTAATGGTCGTGATAATGGTAATGGTGGTGGTGGTAATGTTAGTGGTTGTGGTGCTAGTAGTGGTAATGGTGGTGGTGATGGTAATATTAGTGGTATTGGTGATGATG